>NC_057398.1:69327753-69509564 GCF_019320065.1 Cervus canadensis
TAAGAATTTGTCCATTTCATCAAGTGTCCTTTATTGGCATAGAGCTGCTTGGTAGTAGTCTCTTATGATCCTTCTGTATTTCAGTGTTGTCTGTTGTGATCCTCTCCATTTTCATTCTAATTTTGTTAATGTTGTTCTTCTCTCTTTGTTTTCTTAACGAGTCTTGCTAATGGTTTGTCAATTTTGTTTATTTTTCAAAAAACCAGCTTTTAGCTTTGTTGATTTTTGCTATGGTCTCTTTAGTTTCTTTTGCATTTATTTCTGCCCTGATTTTTAAGATTTCTTTCCTTCTGCTAACCCTGGGGTTCTTCATTTCTTCCTTCTCTAATTGCTTTAGCTGTAGAGTTAGGTTATTTATTTGGCTTTTTTCTTGTTTCTTGATGTAAGCCTGTAATGCTATGAACCTTCCCCTTAGCACTGCTTTTACAGTGTCCCATAGGTTTTGGGTTGCTGTGTTTTCATTTTCATTCATTTCTATGCATATTTTGATTTCTTTTTTGATTTCTTCTATGATTTGTTGGTTATTCAGAAGTGTGTTATTTAGCCTCCATGTGTTTGAATTTTTAACAATTTTTTTCCTGTAATTGAGATCTAATCTTACTGCTCTGTGGTCAGAAAAGATGACTGGAATGATTTCAATTTTTTTGAATTTTCCAAGACCAGATTTATGGCCCAGGATGTGATCTATTCTGGAGAAGGTTCCATGTGCACTTGAGAAAAATGTGAAGTTGATTGTTTTGGGGTGAAATGTCCTATAGATATCAATTAGGTCTAGCTGGTCCATTGTGTCATTCAAGGTTTGTGTTTCCTTGTTAATTTTCTGTTTAGTTGATCTATCCATAGTTGTGAGTGGGGTATTAAAGTCTCCCACTATTATTGTGTTACTATTAATTTCCTCTTTCATACTTGTTAGCGTTTGCCTTACATATTGCAGTGCTCCTATGTTGGGTGCATATATATTTATAATTGTTATATCCTCTTCTTGGATTGATCCTTTGATCATTATGTAGTGTCCTTCTTTGTCTCTTTTCACAGCTTTTATTTGAAAGTCTATTTTATCTGATATGAGTATTGCGACTCCTGCTTTCTTTTGGTCTCCATTTGCATGAAATATTTTTTTTCCAGCCCTTCACTTTTAGTCTGTATGTGTCTCTTGTTTTGAGGTGGGTCTCTTGTAGACAGCATATATGGGGGTCTTGTTTTTGTATCCATTCAGCCAATCTTTGTCTTTTGGTTGGGGCATTCAACCCATTTACATTTAAGGTAATTATTGATAGGTGTGGTCCCGTTACCATTTACTTTGTTGTTTTGGGTTCACGTTTATACAAACCTTATATATATATATAGAATATATCCTTTAGCATTTGTTGAAGAGCTGGTTTGGTGGTGCTGAATTCTCGCAGCTTTTGCTTGTCTGTAAAGCTTTTTGAATTCTCCTTCATATCTGAATGAGATCCTTGCTGGATACAGTAATCTAGGTTGTAGGTTATTCTCTTTCATTACTTTCAGGATGTCCTGCCATTCCCTTCTGGCCTGGAGGGTTTCTATTGATAGGTCAGCTGTTATCCTTATGGGAATCCCTTTGTGTGTTATTTGTTGTTTTTTCCTTGCTGCTTTTAATATTTGTTCTTTGTGTTTGATCTTTGTTAGTTTGATTAATATGTGTCTTGGGGTGTTTCACCTTGGGTTTATCCTGTTTGGAATATATAAGATATTCTTCGATTTGGGTGCTATTTCCTCATCGCCATTTTAGGGAAGTTTTCAGCTATTAGCTCCTCGAGTATTTTCTCATGGCCTTTCTTTTTGTCTTCTTCTTCTGGAACTCCTATGATTCGAATGTTGGGGCGTTTCACATTGTCCCAGAGGTTCCTGAGGTTGTCCTCATTTCTTTTGATCCTTTTTTCTTTTTTCCTCTCTGCTTCATTTATTTCCACCATTTTATCTTCTACCTCACTTATCCTATCTTCTGCCTCCGTTATTCTACTCTTGGTTCCCTCCAAAGTGTTTTTGATCTCATTCATTGCATTATTCATTTTTAATTGACTCTTTTTTATTTCTTCTAGGTCTTTATTAAATCTTTCTTGCCTCTTCTCAATCCTTGTCTCCAGGCTATTTATCTGTAACTCCATTTTGTTTTCAAGATTTTGGATCATTTTTATTACCATTATTCTAAATTCTTTTTCAGGTAGATTCCCTATCTCCTCCTCTTTTGTTTGACTTGGTGGGCATTTTTCATGTTCCTTTACCTGTTGGGTATTTCTTTGCCTTTTCATCTTGTTTAGATTGCTGTGTCTTGAGTGGGCTTTCTGTATTCTGGAGGTCTGTGGTTCCTTTTTATTGTGGAGGATTTACCCAGTGGGTGGGGTTAGACGATTGGCTTTTCAAGGTTTCCTGGTTAGGGAAGCTTGCGTCAGTGTTCTGGTGCGTGGAACTTGATTTCTTCTCTTTGGAGAGCAATGGAGTGCCCAGTAATGAGTTTTGAGATGGGTCTATGTGTTAGGTGTGACCTTGGGCAGCCTGTATGTTGACGTTCAGGGCTATGTTTCTGCGTTGCTGGAGAATTTGCGTGGTATGTCTTGCTCTGGAACTTATTGGCTCTTGGGTGGTGGTTGGTTTCAGTGTAGGTATGGAGGCTTTTGGACGGTCACTTATTACTTAAAGTTCCATGTAGTCAGGAGTTTTCTGGTGTTCTCAGGTTTTTGGCTTAAGTCTCCTGCCTCTGGATTTCAGTTTTATTCTTCCTGTAGTCTCAGGACTTCTCCAACTATACAGCACTGATAAGAAAACTTCTAGGTTAATGGCGAAAAGATTCTCCCCCGTTAGGGACACCCAGAGAGGTTCACAGAGTTACATGAAGAAGAGGAGAGGGAGGAGGGAGATAGAGATGAGCAGGAGGAGAAAAAGGGGGACTCAAGAGGAGAGAGACAGATCTACGCAGCTGTCTGTTCCCAGAGTGTTCTCCGTAGCCCAGTCACCTACAAAGATTCACAGAATTGGATTGGGAAGAGAAGGGGAAAGGAGGAAATAGGGGTGTTCTGAGGTAGAAAACAGAGAGTCAAGATTGGGAGAGAATAATCTTCGGTTTAAAAATAGGGCTTCTCTTCTTTTTTTTTTTTTTGTAAGGTTATAGTGTATTGAAAATGAAAATTAAGGAGTAGTAGAGGAGTACTAGAGGACTTTAAAAGAAATAAGAGAAAAAGAAAAATAGAAAATAGAAGAGAAAAAGGAAAGGAAAAAAAAAGAAGAAAAAAGAAAAAAAAGAAAAAGAAAAAAAGAAAAAAAAAATTTTTATTTTTCCTTAATTAAAAAAATCGTAAAAATCTATGAAAATGAAAGTTAAGGAGTAATGGGGGAGTAATAGGGAATTTTAAAGTAAAATAAAAGAGAAAGAAGAAAAAAGAAAAAAGAAAAAAAGAAAAAGTAAAAATATATCTAGGAGTTTCTCTAGAGCTGTTGGGGTCAGTGTGGGTTCGGCTCAGTTTCAGATAGCTCCTCGTTCCAGCTTACACTTCTTGATATCTACAGGCCCCTTCCGGTGTAGTCGGTGTTTTCCACAGGGATTTTAATCTGTTGCACCAGTTCCCTTTGTTTATTTGGCTTCTGTTTGCCGGCCTCTTCAGAGCCTCATTTCTGCCCTGACACAGGCGGGCGGAGGTGGACTCTTATTCAGGTAGCTAGTTCTGTCGCTCTGCGGGGAGGGGCTGGCGCTGCGGGGAGGCGCTGGCGCTGCGGGAAGGGGCTGGCGCTGCGGGGAGGGGCTGGCCCTGCGGGGGCGGGCTTGCGCGGCGGGGACGGGCTGGCGCTGCTTTCTCCGTCTGCGCTGCTCAGGCTCCCGGCTGTTCTATATGGAGCGTGCCCCGTTTTGCGCGAGGTTCCAGCCCTCGGGTGTTCCACAAAAGCGCGGAGCGAAAAGCTGCGCCTGCTCTCTGTGCCTTCCCCGTCAGAGCGGTCCAGGCAGCCAGGGGCTTGGTGGGCGCACTCTCCCCAGGTGTGGCGCGCCCACTCCCTTTCGCGGACCCAGACTCAGTTTCCTCTGGTGCCAGTCGGGTGCGCGCGCCTTCTGCCTTCCGCGTCCCCAGCCCCAGTCCCCGCCCACACCGGTCGGGTGCCTGCTCCCTGTGTCGCTCCGCGACCTTCCCCTCCCCCCTGCCTCCTGCCTCCGGCGGGGCTGGGTCGGTCCGCAGCCTGCGAGCTCTTCTCTGGACTTTCTCGGTCTCTTTGTTCTGCAAACGGCCGGCAGTGTGTTCCGGCCGGTTAATTTTCTCTCTCTCTTTTGGTCTCCCACAGTTCAAGTTGGCAATTCACAGAAGCTCCTTCCGATTGTCCTCAGGGCACTCAGGCCCGGACCCTACCCCAAGCAATGCCGCCCAAGACTCCCTTCCCGGGACGGATCTCCGTCCTTAGCTCTTTTGTCTCACTTTTTATCTTTTATATTTTGTCCTACCTCCTTTCGAAGACAATGGGCTGCTTTTCTGGGCACCTGATGACCTCAGCTGGTGATCAGAAGTTGTTTTGCGAAGTTTGCTCTGCGTTCAGTTATTCTTTTGATGAATTTGTAGGAGAGAAAGTGGTCTCCCTGTCCTACTCCTCCGCCATCTTGGCTCCTGTTCTGTAATGCATTTTTAAACATTGAAGTATAATTGACATACACGCTTCTTTTTCTTAAAAAACTTTAAAGGCTGTCATCAGGCCATAGTAGGATTTAATCCATGTTTCAAGCTGTGACTCTTTGAGATTTTGTAAGAAACTACAGGACAGCCTTACTTTGAACACAGAGGCAATCCTGAGACTCTAAAGGCAAGTTGATCGCTTCAAACCACTCAGATATGTTTCTCTCCTAGTTGCCCGACTTGTTTGCAGACTTTTTCAAGAACTTACAAGTTTAATTTCAAAACAGTATAAAACACATCTCGAGTCTTTATATTAAAACAAAGTAGAAATCTTGAACCCTTTACTTTCACAGCCAATCAGCACGTCCTTCATATTTAACTTCCTAAATGTCTCCCTTATGTAGCCTCTTGGCAAATGAGTCAGGCATTCTGGTAGGTCTTGGGAGAATTAAGGGACTTCCTGGTGGCTTAAATGGTAAAGAATCTACTTGCACTGTGGGAAACCTGGGTTCTATCCCTGGGCCCAGAAGATCCCCTGGAAAAGGGAGAATTAAGACAAGATGCTCAGCCATAGATGCCTATGCTATTGCAACTATATATATATATATTCCCCCAACCTCACCCCATTCTCTCTATTTTTTTTTTTCTGAAAATACACATTTGATCATATCGTGATCTTGCATAGAACCTTCTTTTGTTTTACTTGGTTTGGAAGATAATGTCCAACTTCTTCAGCACAGACTGAAAAGTTCTTAACTCTGGTCTTGACCTTGCTTCCAGACTAAGTTTCAAGCTCACCTTCTCCAGCCGTGTTTGTATTCTAGCACTATAGTACTCAAATCTGGTCACCTACTGGAGTCAACATGGGAGCAACAATGCTCATGCCCAAGTGTCACTCCAGAAAAATTATGCCAGATTCATTCTGAGTGCAGGCTGGATGGCAATATTTATTAAAAGTTCTCTGTATGGATCTAATGTGCATTTGGCTGAAGGTGGTTGAAATGTATCCTTGCTGCTATTTCTTTTGGCAATTTAGCCTAATTTCCAGATGTACAAATTCATAATCAAATAAAAGGGGGATGTAAAAATAACCACACTGAGCATATTGTTTCTGAAACCTCCTCAGGTTTGTAGGATCACAAATGCTTTAAGTCATCTTAGAGCAATCTTATGCACCTTCTCAATCTGGCAGCTTCCTGTTTATATTTCAAAATGTAACTTAAGCACAGACATAGAGCACAGACTTGTGGTTGGTGAGGGAAGGGAGGGGAGGGAAGGATCAGGAGTTTGGGATTAGCAGGTGTAAGCTATTACTTACAGGATGGATAAACAACAAGGTCCTTCTGCATAGCCAGGGAACTATATGACACCTTGTGATAAACCATTTTGGAATAGAATATGAAAAAGAAAATATGTATGTATAACTAAATCACTTTGCTTACACCAGAAATTAGCACAACATTGTAGATTAACTATATTTCAATTATTAAAAAAAAAAAAAGATAGCTTGGGTACCACCCCTTGGATATGCCCACAGGGCAGTAGTAATTCCTGATTCTAAACACTGTGGAACTTTGAATTTATCTTTCTTAAGACACTCTAAAAAGATTCTGGTGAACCAGCTTACCCTCTGCATAGCCAAATATCACCCGCTTAAAGGCAAGGAACCAGCCATGTTTCATCTGCTTATCTGCCCTGCTCCTCTTGAGAATGCTAACCAAAGAGGTAGAAGGAAAATCAGGGGACTGTGGAGTCCCAAAGTTAGTGGAAGAAGATTTTTAGAAAAGAAGAAATAATCACTTTATTAAATGATGCTGCTAATAGGTTGGAGGAGATGAGGATCAATACTTGATAATTAGATTTAGAATGTGGAAATTATTAGTGCCTGAGAGTAATGATAGAGTTTAGACGGACTTCAGAGGTGACCGCTTGGTTGTTAATCCCTCATCCACTTCTTTCAGCTACCTTTCAGGCTGTTCTGAGGATTAGTAAAACAGCTGAAGAGTCTTATAAAATGCTTGGGATGTAGCAAGTTGTATATCAGCATGAGCTATTATTAAGAATATTTTTATGTAAGCAGTTTCACTAGAGCAGTGAGGATAAAAGGGTACCTGGAGTACATTTGAGAGAGATTTGGAAGAGAGAAAGGAATATGTGTACTCTTTTGAAGAACATTACCAAGAAGGAAAGAGGAAAAACTAGTTAATAGCTTGAGGGCAATACTAAATCAAGAGAGATTTTAGTTTTAAGAGAAGAGAAATAATACCATTGTTGTTTGCTAAGAGGATTAGTTCAGTGCAGGAGAAACAGTGAAATTACTGAAATGATGTCTTTAAGGAGATGGAAAAAAAATAAAAAGCATAGGACTCAGTACACACATGGAAAGATTAGACTTGTAAGGGCCAACAGTTTGTCTTTGGTTAAAGAAGACAAAGAAGAGATCATGATTCCTGAAAATTTGAAGCAGAAGAATGGTAGGTGGATAGATGTGATGGGAGAAAACTGTTGGAGTTCTTTTCCAATTGTTTTGATTTTCATAGTGAGATGGAAGGTGGAATCATCAGCTGATTAGAGAGAGGCTAGTGGAGATTTGCAGAGAGAGCTGGAGATGTGAAACACTTGCTTGAAAGAGTGGGAGAGTAACTGGATGAGGGGACTGTATCAGAACTGCCAGATGGCATTACAATTATCCATCACACTTGTCATAACAGGCTTGCCTCTAAACTGTTGGAGGGTAAAATTTATGCTTATAAAATACCTGGTAGAAGATAAGCATTCAAAAATCTCTTGGTAGGCTCTGAAAATGCCTGTAATTAATAGTTAAGCCCCTTGGTGTGATAGAATAATGCACTCCAGAGATGTACGCATGCTAATCCCCAGAATTAGCAATTCTGTTACATTACGTGGCAAAAAGAATGTTGCACTTTTGATTAAATTTGAGATAGTGAGATTATTCTGAATAATCTAGAAAAGTTTTATACACAAATCTTCCTAGAGTCATAATAATATTATGTCCTGATAAACCTATTGTAAGTTGCAAATATTTTAAGTAAAAAATAAACTGCAGTATGCCAGGTTCCTCTGTCCTTCACTATCTCCCAGAATTGCTCAAATTCATATCCACTGAATTAGTGATGCCATCCAACCGTCTCATCCTCTGTCACCCTCTTCTCCTCCTGCCTTCAATCTCCCAGCATCAGGGTCTTTTCCAATAAGTCAGCTCTTTGCATCAGGTGGCCAAAGAATTGGAGCTTCAGCTTCAGCATCAGTCCTTCCAATGAATATTCAGGGTTGATTTCCTTTAGGATTGACTGGTTTGATCTTCTTGCAGTCCGAAGGATGCTCAAGAGACTTCTCCACCACTACAATTTGAAAGAATCTATTCTTGGGCAGACTCGTTTGAATTTTGACCTTTATCCAGGCTAGTGATAAGAATTAAGATGCTCACTTGTGATTCTGGGAAGCAGCAATCAGTCACATGATCACAAGGGTGAATAATGCATTCTGTACCCAAACAGCATTCTGTTCTTCATTTTTGGTGTGGTAGTCAATGAACTTCATGAGATAGACAACACTTTATGACAAATTTTGTGTTAGATGATTTTGTCCAACTGTAGATTCACAAAAGTGTTCTAGACTGTTTAGGTAGGTGAGGTTAACCTGAGATGTTCAATAGGTTAGGGGGTCCAAAGAGTTGGACACGACTTTTATTGATCAACAACAACAATGTGGTTTTTACCAAATGCATATTGCTTTAACATCATAAAGCTGGAAAATTCTAAATAGAGCCGTAAGTCAGGGAACATCTGTAATCATAGAGGTTCATCATCAGAGGGAGGTAAGAGGTGCTGGGGGATAGAAGCAGAGGTTGGATGATACATCTGATGATGGAGGGAAAGGCCAGGAGCCAACAAGTGCAGGCAGATCCAGCAACTAGGAGAGGACAGGAAGTGGATTCTCCCCTGAAATCTAGCCAAGAGACACACACCTGATGTTATCCCTTTAAGACTCATTTGAACTTCTGGCTTCCACAACTATCAGGTAATAAGTTGTGCTGTTTTAAGCCAAAAAGATTGTGGTAATTTGTTGCAGCACCAATAGGAAATAGCAGACATGGTGATTAAATTGATTATTCCCTTTGACTATAAACAGAATATTCTCTACCTCTATAAAGGAGCTGAAACCACCCCTAGGAGCTATCATTGTCCTGAGAGCTGAATTTCTATCTCAGTTCCACATAAACACTGAGATAGATTTCCTCTGCCTTCTATTAGCCCATCATTTGATCATCAAGTTGGAGAACAAATGAATTTCATGATGATGGCATAGAAATGTGACACAGTTATATCTTCATGTCCTGGGTGGTTATAATATGATAACCAAAGCCCCAGGATTATGGACATGTTTCATTTGTGTTGTAAATATCATTAAATGTATTTTCATTCTTATATACATTATAGCAATTCCTTTCATGCTTCAAGCTTAGAAACTGTCTGGCAAATGCCATGCAGGTAGATTCAAATTTGAAAAAATATTGGCAACCAGCTAATAACTTCTTGCACAGTCAGTTGTGAAAGTGACTTCAGTGCCAAAATATATTACACACACTAAAATATTTAAACTTTCTGGACATATCATGAATCATAAAGCAATGGATATTTTATTTTTGATGCCATGAAATGCATCTGCAGCTTTATGGCCCTCATAAGTAATAATCTGAATTGCCTATCAGAGGAGAGTGTCAGAGTTATTTACGAAGAAAAACCTAACCTAATAACCCAAGATGTCACCATTTTTTTCAGAAATAAAGTGAATCTGGCAGCAAGAATAGTGAAATGAGATAGGCCACACACTTAAAATCCTGTATTTCATGTAAAACAATCTTTATGAAAACTATTTATAGACATCTATAGGTTTACTGAAATAGAATTCATATAAATTACATAGATGTTCAGCTAAAGAGTTGATTCTGAAAGTCCTTGTAATGATTCCAATCATACATGTCTCCCCAACTTTTTGTATAAGTCAGGTCTTCAAGCAGTCATACCTCAATCTGACTGTCTCTGGGTTTCTCCTCCCCATCAATTTCTCTAAAAGGGAGCTTGCTTATTCCACAGATTGAATCTCTGTCTGCCCTTCCTCTGTGATTTAATGGAATCACTCAGCCCATAAAAGACTCCACAGAGTCTCATTTTATTCAGAAGATACGAGCATTTTGATTATAATTATTATCATGCAGATTAAACAAAAATATGTTTTCCTTACATTTGGCCTATGACTTACGTTTATAATTTCCTCACAGGCTTTTTTTTCAAGTCCTTTAATTTTTTCATTTGTACTATGTTCACAACTTTCCTTCATTTCCCTATGATTCATAATTATTGAATTATTTCATAATTATTGCTTAAGAAGAGAGCAGGGATGTTATGGGAAGAACATGTAGTCTCTGGAGACAATCTCAGCTATTACTTAGTTGAACATGATAATCAAATCATTTACAGCTCTAAACTTCAGGTTCTTCCTTAATGAAAATGGAGGAGGAAGTACAATTCAGGATGTTGAGAGGAAATAATTAAGCTGAAGTATACCCAAGTTCTTAATACGAAAGATGGCACACTTGGTGTATGATGTGCTTTCTCTTCTTTCAGTATTTAAAGATATTAGTAGCCAAACAGGAAAAACAGATCATGAACTCCTTATTGCAAAAGTCAGATATAATTGAAGAAAGTAGGAAAAAGCAGTAGACCATTCTGGTATGACCTAAATAAAATCCCTTATGATTATACAGTGGAAGTGACAAATAGATTCAAGGGGTTAGAATAAAGTGCCTGAAGAACTATGGATAGAAATTCATAACATTGTATAGGAGGTGGTGATCAAAAGCATCCCCAAGAAGAAGAAATGTGGAAAGGCAAAATGGTTGTCTGAGCACACCTTAAAAATAGATGAATATAGAAGATAAGTGAAAGGCAAAGAAGAAAAGGAAAGATATATTCATTTGAATCCAGAGTTCCAACGAGCAGTAAGGAGAGATAAGAAAGCCTTCCTGGGTGATCAATGCAAAGACATAGAGAAAAACAATAGAATAAGAAAGACTAGAAATCTCTTCAAGAAAATTAGAGATACCAAGGAAACATTTCATGTAATGATGGGCACAATAAAGGACAGAAAGATTATCGACCTAAGAGAAGCAGAAGGCATTAAGAAGAAGTGGAAAGAATACACAGAAGAACTATAAAGAAAGAGATATTAATGACCCAGATAACCATGATGGTGTGATCACTCACCTAGAGCCAGACATCCTGGAGGATGAAGTCAAGTGGGCCTTAGAAAGCAACACGACAAACAAAGCTAGTGGAGGTGATGGAACTCCAGTTGAGCTATTTCAAATCCTGAAAGATGATGCTATTAAACTGCTGCATTCAATATGCCAGCAAATTTGGAAAATTTGCAGTGGCCACAGCACTGGAAAAGGTCAGTTTTCATTCCAATCCTAAAGAAAGGTAATGCCAAAGAATGCTGAACTACCACAAAAATGCACTTATCTCAGATGCTAGCAAAGTAATGCTCAAAATTCTCCAAGCTAGGCTTCAACAGTATGTGAACTGAGAACTTCCAAATGTTCAAGCTGTACTTAGGAAAGACAGAGGAACCAGAGATTAAATTGCCAACATCCTTTGGATCATAGAAAAAGCAAAAGAATTCCAGAAAAAAAAAAAGAAAAAAGTAAAGAAACATTTACTTCTGCTTTATAGACTTTAAAGTCAATAAAGCCTTTGACTTTTTAAAGCCTTTTACTGTGGATTACAACAAACTGTGGAGCATTCTTAAAGAGATGGGAATACCAGACCACCTTACCTGCCTCTTGAGAAATCTGCATGCAAATCAAGAAACAACAGTTAGAATTGGACATGGAAAAATGGACTGGTTCCAAACTGGGAAATGAGTACGTAATGGCTGTATGTTGTCACCCTGCCTATTTAACTTATATGCAGAGTACATCATGCAAAATTCCAGGCTGGATGAAGCACAAATGAATCATGATTGCCTAGAGAAATATCAATAGCCTCAGTAATGCAGATAACACCAACCCTATGGCAGAAAGTGAAGAGGAACTGAAGAGCCTCTTGAGGAAAGTGAAAGAGGAGAGTGA
Organism: Cervus canadensis; assembly: GCF_019320065.1. Classification (NCBI taxonomy): domain Eukaryota; kingdom Metazoa; phylum Chordata; class Mammalia; order Artiodactyla; family Cervidae; genus Cervus; species Cervus canadensis. The sequence goes on from NC_057398.1 coordinate 69,339,517, forward strand.
CAAAGTTGGCTTATAACTCAGCATTCAAAAATGAAGATCATGGTATCCGGTCCCATCACTTCATGGCAAATAGACGGGGAAACAATGTAAACAGTGACAGACTTTATTTTTTTGGCCTCCAAAATCACTGAAGATGGTGACTGCAGCCATGAAATTAGAAGACACTTGCTTCTTGGAAGAAAAGCTATGACCAACCTAGATAGCATAGTAAAAAGCAGAGACATTACGTTACTGACAAAGGTCTGTCTAGTCAAAGCTCTGGTTTTTCCAGTAGTCATGTCTGGATGTGAAAGTTGGAACATAAAGAAAGCTTAGCACTGAAGAATTGATGCTTTTGAACTGAGGTGTTCGAGAAGACTTTTGAGAGTCCCTTGGACTGCATGGAGATCAAACCAGTAAATCCTAAAGGAAACTGTTCCTGACTATTCATTGGAAGTACTGGTGCTGAAACGCAATATTTTGGCCACCTGATGCAAAGATCTGACTCATTGGAAAAGACCCTGATGTTGGCAAAGATTGAAGGCAGGAGAAGAAGGGGAAAACAGAAGATGAGATGGTTGGATGTCATCACTGACTCTATGGACATGAGTTTGAACAAGCTCCGGGAGTTGGTGATGGGCAGAGAAACCTGGCATGCTGCAGTCAATGGGGTTGCAAAGAGTCAGACACGACTGAATGAGTGAACAGAAGTGAAACAGGAAAAAAGTGAAAGTGTTAGTCGCTCGGTTGTGTCTGACTTCTTGGGGCCCCATGGACTGTAGCCCACCTGGCTCCTCTTCCATGGGATTTCACAGGCAAGAATAGTGGAGTGGTTTGCCATTCCCTTCTCCAGGTAATCTTTCTAATTCAGGGATCTAATCTATGATCTCCTGCATTGCTAGCAGAATCTTTATCATCTGAGCCACCAGGGAAGCCTCAGACAGATAAAGCCATGGCCTAAAAAGTGAAGGATTCTGTATTTACCTCTATCAACATCCCATTCACCAGAAACAGCAGCAGCTACAACCATCAACTCAACCATTTGATTCCTTAGCCCTGTGGGTCTCAATGTGTGGTTCAGGGACTCTGGAGGTCCTTTGCAGTGGATCCATAAGGTCAAAAATATTTTGAAAATAATCCTGAGACACAATTTGCCTTCTCCTTCATTCTCTTACAAGTGTCCTGTGGAGTTTTCCAGAGGCTGTGTGATCCCCTTACCCAATGGCATAAAGAAAGAAGCAAACATGAAAGTCTGGCTGTCTTCCTTTAAGAATTTATTCAAAAAATTTGCAAAGATATAAAGCAAGGCCACTCTTCTCAATATGATGTTGAAAAATAGAATTATTGGCCATAAAATGCATGTTAAAATGTAATGGGTGCTTTATTGTTAACTTTAACTAAATTATTTAATATACTTAATTGTCTCAGCTTTAATTTCTTTTTTTTTAATTTAAAAAAAAATTTTACTTTACAATATTGTATTGGTTTTGCCATACATTGACTTGAATCCACCATGGGTATATATGTGTTCCCCATCCTGGGCTTCCCTTCCACCTGCCTCCCCATCCCATCCCTCTGGGTCATCCCAGTGCACCAGCCCTGAGCACCCTGTCTCATGCATCGAACCTGGACTGGTGATTCATTTCACATATGATAATTTACATGTTTCAATGCCATTCTACCATATCATCCCGCCCTCACCCTCTCACACAGATTCCAAAAGACTGTTCTATACATCTGTGTCTCTTTTGCTGTCTCACATACAGGGTTGTTGTTACCATCTTTTTAAATTCCATATATATGCGTTAGTATACTGTATTGGTGTTTTTCTTTCTGACTTACTTCACTCTGTATAATAGGCTCCAGTTTCATCCACCTCATTAGAACTGATTCAAACGTACTGTGTTTAAACGGCTGAATAATATTCCATTGTGTATATTTACCACAGCTTTCTTTTCCATTTGTCTGCTGATGGACATCATGTCCTGGCTATTATAAATAGTGCTGCAATGAACATTGGGGTACACTTGTCTCTTTCAATTCTGGTTTCCTCGGTGTGTATGCCCAGAAGTTGGATTGCTGAGTTGTATGGCAGTTCTATTTCCAGTTTTTAAAGGAATCTCCACACTGTTCTCCATAGTGGTTTTACTAGTTTGTATTCCCACCAACAGTGTAAGAGGGTTCCCTTTTCTCCACACCCTCTCCAGCATTTATCGCCTGTAGACTTTTAAATAGCAGCCATTCTGACTGGCATGAAATGGTACCTGATTGTGGTTTTGATTTGCATTTCTCTAATAATGAGTGATGTTGAGTATCTTTTCATGTGTTTGTTAGCCATCTGTATGTCTTCTTTGGAGAAATGTCTGTTTAGTTCTTTGGCCCATTTTTTGAATGGGTCGTTTATTTTTCTGGAATTGAGCTACAGGGGTTGCTTGCATATTTTTGAGATTAATTCTTTGTCCATTGCTTCATTTGCTATTATTTTCTCCCATTCTGAAGGCTGTCTTTTCACCTTGCTTATAGTTTCCTTTGTTGTGCAGAGGCTTTTACATTTAATTAGGTCCCATTTCTTTATTTTTGCTTTTATTTCCAATATTCTGAGAGGTGGATCATAGAGGATCCTGCTGTGTTTTATGTTAGAGAGTGTTTTGTCTTTGTTTTCCTCTAGAATTTTAATAGTTTCTGGTCTTACATTTAGATCTTTAATCCATTTTGAGTTTATTTTTGTGTATGGTGTTAGAAAGTGTTCTAATTTCATTTTTTACAAGTGGTTCACCAGTTTTCCCAGCACCACTTGTTAAAGAGATTGTCTTTTCTCCATTGTATATTCTTGCCTCCTTTGTCAAAGATAAGGTGTCCATAGGTGCGTGGATTTATCTCTAGGCTTTCCATTTTGTTCCATTGATCTATATTTCTGTCTTTGTGCCAGTACCACACTGTCTTGATGACTGTGGCTTTGTAGTGGAGACTGAAGTCAGGCAGGTTGATTCCTCCATTTCCATTTTTCTTTCTCAAGATTACTTTGGCTATTCGAGGTTTTTTGTATTTCCATACAAATTGTGAAATTATTTGTTCTAGTTCTCTGAAAAATACCATTGGTAGCTTGATAGGGATTGCATTGAATCTGTAGATTGCTTTGGGTAGTATACTCATTTTCACTGTATTGATTCTTCCAGTCTATGAACATGGTATATTTCTCCATCTATTTATGTCCTCTTTGATTTCTTTCACCAGTGTTTTATAGTTTTCTATATATAGGTCTTTTGTTTTTTTTAGGTAGATATATTCCTAAGTATTTTATTCTTTTTATTGCAATGGTGAATGGAATTGTTTCCTTAATTTCTCTTTTTGTTTTCTCATTGTTAGTGTATAGGAATGCAAGGGATTTCTGTTTGTTAATTTTATATCCTGCAACTTTACTATGTTCATTGATAAGATCTATTAATTTTCTGGTGGAGTCTTTAGGGTTTTCTATGTAGAGGGTCATGTCATCTGCACACAGTGAGAGTTTTACTTCTTTTCCAGTTTGGATTCCTTTTATTTCTTTTTCTGCTCTGATTGCTGTGGTCAAACCTTCCAAAACTGTGTTGAATAGTAGTGGTGAGAGTGGGCACCCTTGTCTTGTTACTGATTTAAGGGAAATGCTTTATATTTTTCACCATTGAGGATAATGTTTGCTGAGGGTTTGTCATATATAGCTTTTATTATGTTGAGGTATGTTCCTTCTATTCCTGCTTTCTGGAGGGTTTTTATCATAAATGGATGTTGAATTTTGTCAAAGGCTTTCTCTGCATCTATTGAGATAATCATACGGTTTTTATTTTTCAGTTTGTTATTGTACACTATTACATTGATTGATTTGCGGATATTGAAGAATCCTTGCATCCCTGAGATAAAGCCCATTTGCTTATGATATATGATCTTTTTAATATGTTGTTGGATTCTGTTTGCTAGAATTTTTTTAAGGATTTTTGCATCTATGTTCATCAGTGATATTGGCCTGTAGTTTTCTTTTTTTGTGGCATCTTTGTCTGGTTTTGGTATTATGGTTATGGTGGCCTCATAGAATGAGTTTGGCAGTTTATCTTCCTCTGCAATTTTCTGGAAGAGTTTGAGTAGTATAGATGTTAGTTCCTCTCTACATTTTTGGTAGAATTCAGCTGTGAAGCCGTCTGTCTGGGCTTTTGTTTACTGGAAGATTTCTGATTACAGTTTCAATTTCCATGCTTGTGATGGGTCTGTTGAGATTTTCAATTTCTTCCCGGTTCAGTTTTCGAAAGTTGTACTTTTCTAAGAATTTTTCCATTTCTTCCAAGTTGTCCATTTTATTTGCATATAGTTTCTGGTAATAGTCTCTTATGATCCTTTGTATTTTTGTGTTGTCTGTTGTGGTCCCTCTATTTTCATTTCTAATTTTGTTGATCTGATTTTTCTCCCTTTGTTTCTTGATGAGTCTGGCTAATGGTTTGTCAATTTTGTTTAACTTCTCAAAGAACCAGCTTTTGGTTTTTTTGATTTTTGCTATGGTCTCCTTTGTTTCTTTTGCATTTATTTCTGCCCTAATTTTTAAGATTTCTTTCCTTCTACTAACCCTGGGGTTCATAATTTCTTCCTTTTCAAGTTGCTTTAGGTGTAGTGTTAGGTTATTTATTTGACTTTTTTCTTGTTTCTTGAGGTAAGCCGGTATTGCTATGAGCCTTCCCCTTAGCACTGCTTTTACAGTGTCCCATAGGTTTTGGGTTGTTGTGTTTTCATCTTCATTTGTTTCTATGCATATTTTGATTTCTTTTTTTTTTATTTCTTCTATGATTTGTTGGTTATTCAGCAGTGTGTTGTTCAGCCTTCATATGTTGGAATTTTTAATAATTTTTCTCCTGTAATTGATATCTAATCTTACTGCATTGCAGTCACAAAAGATGCTTGGAATGATTCCATTTTTTTAAATTTACCAAGGCTAGATTTATGGCCCAGGATGTGATCTATTCTGGAGAAGGTTCCGTGTGTGCTTGAGAAAAAGGTGAAATTCATTGTTTTGGGGTGAAATGTCTTATAGATATCAATTAGGTCTAACTGGTCTATTGTATCATTTAAAGTTTGTGTTTCCTTGTTAATTTTCTGTTTAGTTGATCTATCCATAGGTGTGAGTGGAGTATTAAAATCTGCCAATATTATTGTGTTATTGTTAATTTCCCCTTTCATACTTGTTAGCATTTGTCTTACATATTGTGGTTCTCCTATGTTGGGTGCATATATGATTGTTATATCTTCTTCTTGGATTGATTCTTTGATCATTATGTAGTGTCCATCTTTGTCTCTTTTCACAGCCTTTGTTTTAAAGTCTATTTTATCTGATATGAGTATTCCTGCTCCTGCTTTATTTTTGTCTCTATTTGCATGGAATATCTTTCCAGCCCTTCACTTTCAGTCTGTATGTGTCCCTTGTTTTGAGGTGGGTCTCTTGTAGACAGCATATATAGGGGTCTTGTTTTTTTATCCATTCAGCTAGTCTTTGTCTTTTGGTTGGGACATTCAACCCATTTACATTTAAGGTACTTATTGATAAGTATGATCCCGTTGCCATTTACTTTGTTGTTTTGTGTTTGAGTTTATACACCCTTTCTGTGTTTCCTATTTAGAGAAAATCCTTTGTCATTTGTTGGAGAGCTGGTTTGGTGGTGCTGAATTCTCTCAGCTTTTGCTTGTCTGTAAAGCTTTTGATTTCCCCTTCATATTTGAATGAGATCATTGATGGGTACAGTAATCTGGTCTGTAGGTTATTTTCTTCCATCACTTTAAGAATGTCCTGCCATTCCCTTCTGGTCTGAAGAGTTTCTACTGAAAGATCAGCTGTTAGCCTTATGGGAATCCCCTTGTGTGTTATTTGTTGTTTTTCCCTTGCTGCTTTTAATATTTGTTCTTTGTGTTTGATCTTTGTTAATTTGATTAATATGTGTCTTGGGGTGTTTCACCTTGGGTTTATCCTGTTTGGGACTCTCTGGGTTTTTTGGACTGGGGTGACTATTTCCTTCCCCATTTTAGGGAACTTTTCAACTATTATCTCCTGAAGTATTTTCTTATGGTCTTTCTTTTTGTCTTCTTCTTCCGGGACTCCTGTGATTTGAATGTTGGGGCGTTTCACATTGTCCCAGAGGTCCCTGAGGTTGTCCTCATTTCTTTTAATTCTTTTTTCTTTTTTCCTCTCTGTTTCATTTATTTCTACCATTCTGTCTTCTATCTCACTTATCCTATCTTCTGCCTCTGTTATTCTACTGTTGGTTCCCTCCAGAGTATTTTTGATCTCATTTATTGCATTATTCATTATATATTGATTCTTTTTTATTTCTTCTAGGTCCTTGTTAAATCTTTCTTGCCTCTTCTCAATCCTTGTCTCCAGGCTATTTATCTGTTACTCCATTTTGTTTTCAAGATTTTGGATCATTTTCACCATCACTATTTGGAATTCTTTATCAGGTAGATTCCCTATCTCTTCCTCTTTTGTTTGATTTGGCGGGCGTTTATCCTGTTCCTTTACCTGCTGCATATTTCTCTGCCTTTTCATCTTGTTTATATTGCTGTGTTTGGGGCAGCCTTTCTGTATTCTGGCAGTTTGTGGTTCCTCTTTATTGTGGAGGTTCCTTGCTGTGGGTGGGGTTGGATGGGTGGCTTGTCAAGGTTTTCTGGTTAGGGAAGCTTGTGTCGGTGTTCTGGTGGGTGGAGCTGGATTTCTTCTCTCTGGAGTGCAATGAAGTGTCCAGTAATGAATTTTGCAATGTCAATAGGTTTCCTGTAGCTTTGGGCAGCCTGTATATTGAAGCTCAGGGCTATGTTTCTGTGTTGTTGGAGAATTTGCATGGTATGTCTTGCTCTGGAACTTGTTGGCCCTTGGGTGGTGCTTGGTTTCAGTGTAGGTATAGAGGCATTTGGTGAGCTACTATTGATTAATGCTCCCTGAAGTCAGGAGTTCTCTGGTGTTCTCAGGGTTTGTACTTAAGCCTCCTGCCTCTGGTTTTTAGTCTTATTCTTACAGTAGCCTCAAGACTTCACCATCTCCTTTTGAAGACAATGGGCTGCCTTTCTGAGTGCCTGATGTCCTCTGCCAACATTCAGAATTTGTTCTGTGGAATTTGTTTGACATTCAAATGTTCTTTTGATGAATTTGTGGGGGAGAAAGTGGTCTCCCCGTCCTATTCCTCCACCATCTTAGGACTGCCTCTCAGCTTTAATTTTTAATAAAGTCATTGAGATAATCTGAAAATACAGAAGGTTTGTAGGAGGGGGTGTGGTCCTCAATAATTACTAATGTAAGAAGGCTCTTAGAAGAAGGCTTTGAAGCTGCCACTTTAGATTTTCTTCTCTTGGTGGATCAGTCACTGTCTCCCTCATTCCAGTTGAGTCTGTTTACTACCCCATTGCTTTCTACTGAAATGAGGCTTGCTAGAGTTCACTGTGATTATTAAATCATAATACTGCCCTTTGGGCTTGAATATGCTCAACCACGATAGATGTGTACAAAATCCTGGTTTACTGGAAGAGTTCCAATGTTCCAACCTTCACCTGTTAATTCCATGGAGGACAAATAGTCAAAACAGGGACCATGGAGCCCTCTCAGTTTCCCTGGGTATGAAAGCACTCTTCCCTATTGCCCGTCTGAATCCTAGTTCATTCATCACCCTACACATCCCTGGATCTTGTCTCAAAGTCTGTCCCTTAAACCAAGCAGGAGCTGTAGACACCGAAGCCTGATTTTCTGCTCACATGTTGCACTACAATGTTGGCACCAGTTCTAACTATAACAATGGCCTAGAACAGTGTTCTTGCCTGGAGGATCCTAGGGACGGCAGAGCCTGGTGGGCTGCTGTCTGTGGGGTTGCACAGAGTCAGACACGACTGAAGTGACTTAGCAGCTAATTATAATATCTTGCTTGAGAATACTAGCATATGCTAATTTTTTCCCTGTCAGTTAACTTATCCATAGAAGAAGGCTTATTGTCTTATGCTGATGGACTAGTAGAGTCTACCCGAAGAACTGGTAGAGTCTCCCCCAAAAATCACTGTGCCTACCCTTGTTAACTAAGTCAGAAGTGACCTATATTTTTAGAATATCATACTCAACAAAGGGTTTGGTTTTTGTTATTGCTCACTGTTTGATTAGAAAAGTGGTATTTCTAGAGCATATCAAGTCCCATATTCTAGAGCCACGCTGTCCTGTGTGGATGTTGAGCACTTCAGCTGAGATGTGTTGCAAGTGTAAAACACACACCAGGTTCTGCAGATAATGGAAGACTCTTTATCACTCTACTTTCAATAGCATATTTCTGCTCTTCCCACTTTCATTCTTCTGTTCCTGTAATCCATTCTCTAGTACCAACCAGAATGAAACAATAAATCACCCCTTAAGACTGTCAAGGTCATGAAAAACAAAGTAAGTAATGGACAAAAGAGTCAAAAGACACCTGACCATTAGACAGAGGAGACAAAGGAGCATGACAGCTAAATGCAATGGAAAATTTGGCAAAATCCAAAGAAAGTCTGGAATCTAGTTATTAATAATGTACCAGTGTTACTTCACTTTCATAAACAACCATGGTCACAAGATATTAATGAGAAAAATTGGATAGAAGCTCACAAAGACTTTCTGTAGTATCTGTACAACTTTATGTAGCTCTAGAATTATTCCAAAACAAAAAGACATTTAAATTAAATTAAGGGCATTGATTAAATTGCAACTATATCAGCCCATGTTATCCCTTTCCTTTGATCTTTCACTTTTCATAAAAAAGTAAAGGGATTTCACTTTTCATACAGTGAAATCTAAGGTCCTTTCAGAGTTCATAAACCACGTCTGTGTTATCATCTCAAATACTTTCAAACCCTTTATTATTAGCTAGTTTCCTGGGCTCCATTCTTTTCCTTAACTATGTCAAGGTAATTCCTATCTATGATGGTTTGTATTTACTGTTCCTTCTGTCTAGAACACAAGATATTAAATGGCTGGCTACTTTCGTTGTTCATGTCTTAGTTATTTCTTCAGAAAATTTCATCATGATCTTTCCATCTTAAATTACCACTCCACTTGAGGCAGTCAATATTAGATGACCTCGGATACACATTGTGCTTAGTCCCTCAGAGTTGCATCCAACTCTCTGTGACTCCATGGACTGTAGCCCTCTAGGTTCCTCCATCCATGGTATTCTCCAGGCAAGAATACTAGAGTGGGTAGCTATTCCCTTCTCCAGAGATCTTCCTGACCCAGGGATCAAATTCAGATCTCCTGAATTGGCTGGTGGATTCTTTACCACTCAGCCACCTGGGAAGCCCAGTGATACACATTACCTTTGTTTATAAACATATGGATGTGTGTATTATTTTATAGAACTTATCACAATACAAAACTAAAATTTTCTGCTTACTATCACACTTCAATTTTTTTCTGTTTCTTCCAACTCAAAAGTGAGCATAATTGTGTTTATTTTATTCACTGTTGTCTACACAGCACCAAGGAAAGTGCTGGTAGATAATAGGACTGTTCTGGTTATTCACTGCTCCATGACATTCCAGAAGTTAGTGACACAGGTCAAGCCCCTGGCTTTGTGGGTCAGCAGATCAGATGGAGCCCAGCAGGGGTGATGGAGCTTCAGGTGGAACCGAGCCAACGGCTGGGCTGAAACACTCAGTATGCGTCCATCAGTCACACTGTGGCCCAGCAATGACATTTCTTCTTCACGGGATCCTCTCCCAGGCCTCCTCACAGGAGAGTGGGTTCCAAGAGAAAGCAAGCAGAGACCACCAGCCCAGGAGACTTCCTCTTCCTTATTCTAGTGGCCCAAGTTCTCATGGGCCAGAATCAAGGAGGGTGAAAGGAAAAGACTTCCCCTCCTGATGGAACAATGACAGGAGCACATGTGGAGTGGCATGTGGGGTGGGAGCTATCTTTGTCCACAGCGGTTCACACGGCAAACGCGCCCACTTCATATCTGATCGTCTCAGAGTAGCACCCAATTATGGTGCCATGACATCTGCCACGTGATACATGTGGCTTCAGCTGAGATGACTGTAACACCTGAAGGTGAAAAATGGGGGGCAAGTTGGTACTGATGGGAACCCGGCTAGGCTGCCGATTGGAGCTGTGGATTTTTTTTTTTTTTGGGAGCTGTGGATTTTATCTGTTTTGACTTCTCTATGATTCTCTCAAAGTTGCCTTCTTAGAGGAATAGACAAACGCTTCCAGCCAAAGATGGTCTATACTTGTATTTAATCAAAGCAGCATAGAACCAACCCAAATGGGTGGAGAAATAGTGCAGAGTCAAGGGATGCTGGGAAAGCAAGTCTCCAGGATTTTCAGTGTCAGTGGCCAATTTATTTTAAGCATTTATATAAATCATGATATTGCCTATGTAGATAAGATTCAAAGTACTAGATATCAATTACAAGGAAAATAAAAACTATAAAGATCACAAACACATGGAGATTAAACAATACATTTTAAATAATGAAGAGGTTACTGAAGAAATCAAAAGACTCCTGGAAACAAATGACAATGAAAAGATGAAAACTGGAAACCTATGGGAAGCAGCAAAAGCAATAGTAAGAAGGAAGTTTATAGCAATAAGATCCTACCTCAGAGAACAACAAAGATACCAAATAGACAATCTAATTTACACCTAAAACAACAGGAGAAAGAAGAACAAAAGAAACCCCAAATTAGCAGAAAGAAAGAAATCCTGAAGATCAGAGCAGAAATAAATGAAAAGTAAATGAAAGAAACAATAGTAAAGATCAATAAAACTAAAAGCTAGTTCTTTGAGAAGATAAATAAAATTGTTAAACCTTTAGCCAGACTCATCAAGAAAAGAGAAGAATCAAATCAACAAAACTAAAAATGAAAAAGGAGAGGTTACAACAGACAGTGCAGAAATACAAAGGATTATAAGAGACTATTATGAACAACTATATGTCAATAAAGTGGATAACCTGGAAGAAATGGACAGATTCTTAGAAAAGTTCAATCTTCCAAGACTGAACCAGGAAGAAACAGAAATTATGAACAACCCAATTACAAGCACTGAAATCAAAGCTGTGATCAAAAATCTCCCAAATAACAAAAGCCCAGGACAGATGGCTTCACAGGTGAATTCTATCAAACATTTAGAGAAGCGTTATTGTCTATTTGAAAACTCTTTCAAAAAATTGTACAGGAAGGAACACTTCCAAACTCTTTCTACAAGACTACCATTACCCTGATACCAAAACCAGGCAAAGACAGCACACAAAAAAGAAAACTATAGGCCAATATCAACACAGATGCAAAATTCCTCAACAAAATTCTAGAAAACAGAATTCAACAGCACATTAAAAAGCTCACACATCATGATTGAGTTGGATTTATTCCAGGGATGCAAGGATTCTTCAGTATATGCAAATCAACCAATGTGACACACCATATTAACAAATTGAAAGATTAAAAACCATATGGTAATCTCTGTAGATGCAGGAAAAGCCTTTGACAAAATTCAGCACCCATTTATGATTAAAACTCTTCAAAAAAATGGGCATAGACAGAACCTACCTCAAAATAGTAAAGGCCATAAATGATAAGCCCACAGCAAATATTATCCCCAATGATGAAAAACTGAAAGGATTCCCCCTAAGATCAGGAAAAAGACAGTAGTGTCCACTCTCACAACTATTATTCAGCATAGTTTGGAAGTCCCAGCTATAGCAATCAGAGAAGAAAAAGAAATAAAAACAATCCAGATCAGAAAAGAAGTAAAGCTCTTACTGTTTTCAGATGATATGATACTGTACACAGAAAACCCTAAAGATAGTATCAGAAAATTATCAGAGCTAATCAGTGAATTTAGTAAAGTCATGGGATACAAAAGCAATAGACAGAAATCATTTGCATTCCTGTATACTAACAATGAAAAATCAGAAAGAGAAATTAAAGAATCATTGCAACAAAAAGAATACAATATCTAGGAATAAACCTACCTAAGGAGACAAAAGAACTGTATATGGAAAATTATAAGACACTGATGAAAGAAATCAAAGATGACACCTAACAGATAGAGAGATATTCCATGTTCCTAGGTAGGAAGAATCAATATTGTGAGAATGACTTTACTACCAAATGCAATCTACAGATTCAATGCAATCCCCATCAAATTACTAATGGCATTTTCCATAGAACTAGAACAAAAAAGTTCACATTTCATGGAAACAAAAAAGACCCTGAATCACCAAAGCAGTCTTGAGAAAGAAGAATGGAGCTGGAGGAATCAATCTTCCTAATTTTAGAATATACTACAAAGATCCAACCTGTCCATCCTAAAGGAAATTAATCTTGAATATTCATTTGGAATGACTGATGCTGAAGCTGAAATTCCAATACTTTGGCCACCTGATGACAAGAGCTGACTCACTGGAAAAGACCCTGATGCTGGGAAAGATTGAAGGCAGGAGGAGAAGAGGACGGCAGAGGATGAGATGATTGGATGGCATCACCAATTCAATGGACATGAATTTGGGCAATTCCTGGAAGTTGGTGATGGACAGGGAAGCCTGGAGTGCTGCAGTCCATGGGGCCACAAAGGGTAGGACACGACTGAGCAACTGAACTAAACTGAAGTGGAAATAGTTCTGATTTGAAATGATTTCCTATATACAGTGTATGATAAACAGGCTTTCTCTTTGTTCAAATATAACCTTGGTTTCTAAAGGTATTAAACACTTTTTTGAGTAATAAATTAGCCTTAAAGATTACAATAAGAACTTTCTGAATAATTTATATGATGAAAAACTTTCTGAGTTTGAGATAACACACAACCAGCTCTTAAAATTACAGTAAAATCAATTTTTAAAAGACAGTGTTGTGTAAATTTAATATGGTAGAATATTTTAAGGAAGGGCTTCCCAGGCAGCACTCGTGGTAAACAATCTGCTTGCCAATGCAGGAGACTCAACAGACGCGAGTTCGATCCCTGGGTTGGGAAGATCCCCTGAAGTAGGAAATGGCAACCCGTTCCAGTATTCTTGTCTGGAAAATTCCACAGAGAAGCCTGGCAGGCTACTCCCTGGAGTCCATGGGGCTGCAGAGAGTCGGACATAACTGACTAAGTGCGACTATGAGCACGCGCGCGCGTACACACACACACACACACACACACACACACACACACACACATTAGTTCATAGGAAGCTATATTGGAATAAATCCAGCCTTGGTTCATTTGCAGTGGAAAGCTATTCTAAATTTGGCCACAAGATGGCGCTATCACAAAACAATTTCAAAGCAACCCTATTCTATTTCAAAGCACTTGTGTTTCTTTCCAAGTTAAGTCTTTAAATATGACAATTTTCGTCAATCAGTGTCTTCTCCCAACTTATTTCGTATTTCTTGATCTGTTCCATGTCTGTATTTCAGGGAGTTTTTTTACCTCTCATATCTACTACCTCAGAGAAAATCAACTAAGTCTGTTTTGAAATCCATATGCAATGTTAGCAACATAATATTTCAAAAATAAGGAATAATGTACTGCTATTTGTATTCATTACTGTTGTTGATTTGTTTCCTGTTATTTAACACTGAAGAGGTTTCCTGTTCCTGGATCAGTGTCAACATAACAATGACAAACAGAGCAAGCACTTGGGAAAATAATAAACTCAATAACAAGCTGAAAGAATATTTTTGTTCATTGGGTCAGGTCCCTCTCTTTCCTTACCATCTGGATCTCCATATGTTGAAAGGTTTGCCTAACCAGCAGAGGCAACAAACAATTAAAAAACTTCTCCAAGATACACAGAAATTGGAAGAAATTCATAACAAAGCATCAGTTCCACATGATTTGATATTCTTCACACGGCTTTCAATGGCCTCATGTCCAAAAGGGTGTGGCTACTGGTTATTACTGTTTCATGAGGCTCAAACAACTCAAGACCCTCATGCTGCAGCTTGTCTAGAACATGAGTAACATCTGAAGGTCCTCAAGACCCTCAGTGTGTCATAGAGATGCGAGTGATTTGAGGATTTGTGGAAGCAGAGAATAAATTGTACTAGAAATAGCAGATGCTAATGGTCCAAAGTTAAAACAAAAACAAGACACTCTGTGCACTGTGGGTATACATTTTAGAAACTTTCTTGGACCATCTCAGAGTTAGCACCCATGTGCACTGTGTGGATGTCGAGAAAATCCCCTGAAGAAGGGAATGGCCACCCACTCCAGTTTTCTTGCCTGAAGAATCCCATGGACAGAGGAGTTGGGCAGGCTACAGTCCACGGGGTCACAAAGAGACGGACATGACTGAGTGACTAACTTTTATTTTCAAATTGCTTGTTATATGGATTTTCTAGGTGCAAAACATTTTGCTGCTATTCGGAGAAAATTGTTCTCAGAAATCTAAAAATTTTCAATGTGAAATTAGAATGGGTACCCCCTTTAGATATATAACCATACATGTTCATCCTATCTTGGTTTATTTCTTCAACATAAAATTTATTTTCTTGGTCCCATGTGACCTCTTTCATGGAGGACCCCATCCCTTTCCTGCTATATAGAAACTAGTTTTCCTGTAATCCTGGGTCTCATCCTTCATTTCTCTCTCCTTTTGTTTCTGTATATTGACCAAAAAAAAAAAAAAAAGGAAAAAGATGAATGGAAGATAAATTATCTGAGTTCTTCCATATTTCAAAAATGACTTTTTTCTTGCTCTCAAAAGACACTGATGGTTTAATTTGGTATAGAATCAAAATGGTACACGATTTTCTTTAAAACTTTAAAAGCATACCTCCATTATGTTCTAGACAAAGCGTATGAAAGAGAAATCTGTTGCCTATCTGAAGCTCATTTATTTCTAGATGACCTGTTTTATTTGTGTGTCTGTTTGTTTTTCTTTGTTTCTCTGGGAGCTTTTAGGTTGTTATTTTTATGACTCAAGGCCCTAAATCTCAGGGCATGTCTAGGTGTATGTGGCAGCAGCCCTTGGTTACGCTCATTAAGTATCTCCATTTCTCGCTTCTGAGCCCTTGAGGCGGGTTGGACCACGTGACCAGCTATGCACAGTGAGGGTGAGTGAATGTGTTCTTAGTCTTTCTACATCTCCACAGACATGGAGACAATCTAATATAAACAGAGAAGGATGGTCAGGTCTAATGGCAATATTCACATTTCAGATCCTAGAATTGACCAGAGAATGGATAAAAGATGAACTGAAACCAGGTTCAGTTCAGTTCAGTCGCTCAGCCGTGTCCGACTCTTTGCGACCCCGTGAACCACAGCTCGCTAGGCCTCCTTGTCCATCACCAACACCCGGACTCCACCCAAACCCATGTCCATTGAGTCGGTGATGCCATCCAACCATCTCACCCTCTGTCATCCTCCTCTACTCCTGCCCTCAATCTTTCCCAGCATCAGGGTCTTTTCAAATGAGTCAGCTCTCCCCACCAGGTGGCCGAAGTATTGGAGTTTCAGCTTCAACATCAGTCCCTCAAACGAACACACAGGACTGATCTCCTTTAGGATGAACAGGTTGGATCTCCTTGCAGTCCAAGGGACTCTCAAGAGTCTTCTCCAACACCTCAGTTCAAAAGCATCAATTCTTCTGCGCTCAGCTTTCTTTATAGTCCAATTCTCACATCTATACATGACCACTGGAAAAACTATAGCCTTGACTAGATGGACATTTGTTCACAAAGTAATGTCTTTGCTTTGTAATGTACTGTCTAGGTTAGTCATGACTTTCCTTCCAAGAAGTGTCTTTTAATTTCATGGCTGCAATCACCATCTGCAGTGATTTTGGAGCCCGGCAAAATAAAGTAAGCCACCATTTCTACTGTTTCCCCATTTATTTGCCATGAAGTGATCAGATGCCATGATCTTAGTTTTCTGAATGTTGAGTTTTAAGCTAACTTTTTCACTCTCCTCTTTAACTTTCATCAAGAGGCTCTTTAGTTCTTCTTCACTTTCTGCCATAAGGGTGGTGTCATCTGCATATCTGAGGTTATTGCTATTTCCCCTGGCAATCTTGATTCCAGCTTGTACTTCTTCCAGCTCAGTGTTTCTCATGATGTACTCTGCATATAAATTAAATAAGCAGGCTGGCAATATACAGTCTTGATGTACTCCTTTTCCTGTTTGGAACCAGTCTGTTGTTCCATGGCAACTTCTAACTGTTGCTTCTTGATCTGTATACAGGTTTCTCAAGAGGCAGGTCAGCTGGTCTGGTATTCTTATCTCTTTCAGAATTGTCCACAGTTTATTGTGATCCACACAGTCAAAAGCTTTGGCATAGTCAATAAAGCAGAAATAGATGTTTTTCTGGACTCTCTTGCTGTTTTGATGATCCAGAGGATGTTGGCAATTTGATCTCTGGTTCCTCTGCCTTTTCTAAAACCAGCTTGAACATCTGGAAATTCATGGTTCACATATTGCTGAAGCCTGGCTTGAAGAATTTTGAGCATTACTTTACTAGCATGTGAGAGGAGTGCGATTGTGTGGTAGTTTGAGCATCCTTTGGCATTATCTTTCTTTGGGATTGGAATGAAAACTGACCTTTTCCAGTCCTGTGGCCACTGCTGAGTTCTCCAAATTTGCTGGCATATTGAGTGTAGCACTTTCACAGCATCATCTTTCAGGATTTGAAATAACTCAACTGGAATTCCATCACCTCCACTAGCTTTATTTGTAGTAAAGCTTTCTAAGGCTCACCTGACTTCACATTCCAGGATGTCTGGCTCTAGGTAAGTGTGAGGTATCACACCTTTGTGATTATCTGGGTCATGAAGATCTTTTTTGTACAGTTCTTCTGTGTATTCTTGTCACCTCTTCTGAATATCTTCTGCTTCTGTTAGGTCCATACCATTTCTTTCCTTTATTGAGCCCATCTTTGCATGAAGTATTCCCTTGGAATCTCTAATTTTCTTGAAGAGATCTCTAGTCTTTCCCATTCTATTGTTTTCCTCTATTTCTTTGCATTGATCACTGAGGAAGGCTTTATTATCTCTCCTTGCTATTCTTTGGAACTCTGCATTCAAATGCAGGTTATTCAAATCATGTTATTGCTTCATAATTATGAATGCAGGAAAGCTAAAAAAAAGAAAAAGAAGTGTATTTATATATAGATGTACATGCAACATAATTTAAACAAACCATTCCTGTCACTAATAAAAATGGACCAAACATTTTCCTGGACTTTGGCAGAGTAGATTTACTACTACTTAAAATGAAGTAGAGAAGAGTAGCCTAGTCTCCATAGAAATTACTATTTTATCCTCACTTAAGGAAATGTGGTGATTTATCAGCATTTGGTTTTCTGTTCATATACATGATATTAGTGTATACTATGTCATTAACTGAGGATGGCATGACAACCCTCTTCATTATTCTTGCCTGGAGAATCCCATGAATAGAGGAGCCTGGACAGCTATAATCCGCAGGGCTGTGGAGAGTTGAACATGACTGAGTGACTGAGTGCACACATGCACACACAGACACACACGCACACACACACACACATGTCATTAACTATATATCATTTTTCCTCCTTAGGTCACAATATTCTTGTTCAAAATAAAAATGAATTGATAACTTTAAAATATTTTGCTTATTATATGTTTATTTTCATTGCCATTTATATCAACTACTATGTGAAACCAGAGGTATTACTGTATCATTATTTTCAGATCCAAATTTCACTTGATTCTACCTGCAATGTCAAAGGATTAAAATGAGAAAAGGAAAAAACAAAACAAAACAACACACTCCATATTTACTAAATAGGGAATATCATTATTTGAGAGCTGGGTATACTTTCTGTATTGCAATATGTCAGTTCTCAAAGACACTGACATAAAAACAGCAATAATCTGTTCTCTGCATTTCATAACAATGTCTGTCTTAATCTGTACCATCTGCTTATGAATGAATTATTAACTTCATCATACTGCTGGTGCTCAAACCCAATATTCTTTTAGCTCCAAATATAATAGGAAGAGAATTTGTTTTTAATTGTCAAAACAAAAATTTTGCTAAAAGAAGAAACCTCATCCCTTAAGGAAATCAAAGCAGCAAACACCCTCACAACGAACGCTTCTAGAAGTCCATTTACTGTGGGGGGAAAAAAAAATAATGGCAATAGATGTACTGTTAAAACCAATGTGAAAAACATATTCACAGCCATATGTATTTTTTAATCAATGAAATACACAACTGTAAAGACTAAACATTTTTAATATTTTCTTCCTCCGTTCCCAACCATATAAAAAGTCAGATGGAGACAGTATCAGAAAAATCCAGGGAAATGAAACTGTGGTACATGGTTATCCTGTGCTTCCCATATTTATACAAAGTATTTAGAGAGACTATTTCACTGAAGATGTAATGAAAGAAAGAAAGTAGAAAAGGTCATGATATTATTCAACAGGATTTTAAGGATACATAAAAACTTGACCCATGGAGTTCTGATTGGTATAAAATAGGTCACTATTTATGACTTTGATACAAAACTATCAACAACAATTTCACCTTCAGAGCTTCAATTCAGTGGCTTCCTATGATAAGATTTTTGCCTATATGAAATTCTGCTAAAAGATGGTACATACCAATGGATATTTATCTACAAGTAGAACATCCATATTTCTTTTCTGGAACTGGATATGTGCTTTCAGGATCTTTGACCTCAAACACCTACACTGCATCTTTCAGCATTAGATATAAAAATTTAGAAAATCTGCACAGGGGTCTAAGTCTTCAGAGTTTATGATTCTCAATAAAATTACCACACAAAATATCATTATTTAATTTACATAAACTTAAATTTTCTTTATGTCTTTTATATTAACCTTATTACTCCCATTGTTTATTTTTCTACTGAAATGATTCTATTTTGGAAACTTTGTTCAAGCAAGTAAACAGTCTTATTCTGAATAAAGAAGAATGCATTCTTTTTTTTTTTTTAGAGTTGATGCTGCATTTTAATTCAGAAGTCAACATAACAGTTAAATACATGTAATAAATTGAAAGTGTTAGTGAAATAGAAGCTAGGCTTTGTATTTCCAAACATGTTTCCAAAAGCCTATTTTATTTAAAAACACACACAGGGTTGGACACAAATGTCTTTTTAATCATTGTGGAAGAGATTTCACTGACTGCTTAAATTGATGGCTTTCCCTCTGTACTGAGTCCACTGTTCTGGAAGCCTTATAAAGGATGAGAAGATGGGTCTCTTCCTTTACTTCCCTCTTTGTTGTAATACGAGTCCATGAATGAGAGAAATAACAAGATCAATTTTTCCGAACCATTTGGCAATCATTAAAGCTTCGCAGTTGCTGGTTTTCCTACCGGTGTTTTACAACCAGACATTTCTTCTAACTTTGTTGTGGCAGGTTCATTCACGTTAAATATATAATCATTATTTACCTTCTTCTTCTCCACCACACCGAGCCTCACAAAAGCTCCTAAGGCATTCTTCTGTACATCGGAGGATAATACATCATAACACTGTGAGACACCTTGATCAAGAAGCTGACTTGTGAATTTTCTAACTCTTATGAAGTACTGTTTCTCAGTGAAGTAGTCTTCTTCATTCAAGAGGTATTTGCAAATTATCTGATAAGATTCCACAAAAGGTTTAAAGAGCCCTATTAAAAACTCTAACACAGTATTTCCTTTTCCTGTAACTAGGATGTCCCTTGTCATCACTTGTATGGCCTCACTCTTACAAAGCAAGTAACAGCCTTCTTCAACGTCCTTTCGTTCATTTCCTGGAAGACAAATGAACTCATCAGAAAAAACACTGCATAGGAAGCGAAAGCAACTGTAGACATCCTCTTTGAACACAGGTGTCATCTGCAATGCCACAGCGACTAAGGAAGGACGGACAAAAATGTTGAGCAGCTGGTTCCTATATGCCAAGCACATGAGGAGGGTGATATGCTGAGACATGAGTCCATCCACCAGTTCCGAGTCTCTGCACTCCATTTTCAGAATCACCCAATCTTTGACAAGGCTGGCGATGTTGGAATACAGAAGAATGCTGGACTGGATAACTTCCTCTGCAGGTTCGTTATCAGGCCAAGTAAGAAACCCCCAGAAGGCCTGGGTTAAGCCTTTCAGCCATAAGGTTTTTTCCACCAGGGCATCAAAGTCCATGGATGGCCGGTTCTGAAGCAGGACAGCGACTATTAGTGGCCAAGGGCTCAGGACCAGGTTTTGAATTTGGAGAAGCTGCATTTTATAGGCAACTTCAGTAACAAAGGTGTGCATCTCCTCTAACTGTTTCTGAGGAATGTATCTGGGAACCAAGTTATAGCGGCTCCGACCCATCCTTCCATTGGCCAGAGATCAAAGCGACACAGGGTCTCCAAAGTACACATGGATGTTTCCAAACTTCACAGAGAGGATTCTCCTGGCTTTCAACAATCCAGCTGTAGATTCTTTCGGCTTAGGAACCCCTAGAAGCTCATATGCATACAGAGTTTCTTCCAATATCCTATTGTAACTGATGCTGATTGGAACAAGGTAGGTATCAAAAACTTCTCTTTTAAAAAATGGTTCCATCACAATATTCAGGAGACCAAATTTTGGAGTCAATGCCTTGGCAGACAGGCTTCTTGTCCCTTCGAGGAAAAATTCAACAGGATCATAACCATTCCGTAACATGGTTTTCACATAGTCGGAGAACATGGCCCAGTAGAGTTTATTGCCACCAAAGGTGCGCCGCATGAAGAAAGCCCCTGACATCTGCAGCAGCTCGCCAATCATCTTCATTCCCAGGAAATCTATTCCTGCTGCTATGACCGGCACAGGTAAGTCATTGTTGTACAAAAGGAAAGACGACATCAGAAAGTCGATGTAGCTTCGGTGACTGGGCAGCAGGACAACTGGATGCTCCTGGATGACTCGTTGTAGTTTCTGAATCCCTTCTTCATTTACACGCACTTCTGAGAAAATCTGTTTAAATATTTTACTCAGGGCAAAGGTAAAAAACCGAATGGCTCCTAGCCGCAGCTTGTGGCTCATTTCATCCAGGATCTCACAAGCTTCCTCTCGGAGGACCTCGACAGGTTGAAGGGATTCCTTGGAAAGCTGTTTAATGACATAATAAATCTCTTCTGAATTGAGAACACTACATTTAATATCACTTGGCTTACAAGGAGTAATTCCCTTATAGAAAAGAGGTGTGTAGCATTTCATTGCAAACTTCAAGTCACTGACATGTCTCCTCTCCTCTAAAACATCTTCAAACTCATCCCACTTTTTGAGCTCTTTCCAGTAGAGGAGCACGACAGCCCCGGGACCGGTGGAGCCGTCGGAGAAACAAGAGTTGGATGAACCGGAAGGATCCATGCTGCAGCTGCTATCGCGGGTGTGGCCTGGGATTCTTTGCTAAGCAGTGGTGGTGCTGCTGCTGTGGGCGGTTCTTCCACGCGGGGCGGCCGACCTCGCCTAGGGCGGCAGCACTCTCTACGGCCCGCTCCACATGACCCCGGGTGCCGCCATCTTAACCAGGACGGAAGCCAGAATTTATTCTCTCACAGAATTTTCTGGACTCTCATGATTGTATCTGTTCCCTCTTTGAAAATCAAACTATACCAAAATCATGAGATTCAAAGTTGATTCCATCCTAATTTTAATATCAAAGGAAAAGCATAAAAATAAAAATTTAAAGATGATTTGATTATCTGAAGTTATTGATTCCGTACTATGTGTGATATTTACTATGTGTGTATCAGTTCAGTTCAGTCACTCAGTCATGTCCTACACTTTGCCACCCTGTGGAGTGCCATACGCCAGGTTTCCCTGTCCATCACCAACTCCTGGAGCTTACTCAAACTCATGTCCATCAAGTCAGTTATGCCATCCACTATCCCATCCTCTGCAAAGGATGAAATATGTGTATAGCTCTGAGAATTATTTGGATATACTTAATGAAAGTAAATTCAAATCAAGAAATATTAGATTATTACATAAAGCATAAGAGTTACTCTGTAGGAATGCAATAATGAAAAATAAATGGTTTGTTATGGCTTTGCACATGAACAATTTTCTCCTACCAAACTTATTTCCCAATTTCATCATACAGGTAACAAGGTCAGCAGTTTCCAGCCCTTGAAGCCTTAGACAAAGCATTTAAGTTGGTAAGAAATGGGCACAGAAGCAATTACCATGTTACAAGACTGAAGAGCTGGTGCTGGATGACAAATCACTTTTGCACACAGCCAAAACTTCCCACCACTTAGCTTCTTCATGCCAAGCACAAAGTAGCTGCCTCTGTAAGTGGGTGCAGTAAACCATATCAGGACATAAGATGTGGCAATTACAACACAGATAAGTCTAGAGAAGTGATCAATATTGTGTACACAAAACAAATTACTTACCCTTGATCATCATCTGTATCCTGTAGGTTTTTCTGTGATGATATTGGGAGAGTTACAAAGAAATTATTGATTTTGGATTCAGATGAAAATTGTCTTCTACCCATGATACAAAAAGACATTAAATTACTTCATTAAGTTACTTCAAGGTTACATGAATTTAGTAATTGTTTTGGTGGCTATTTTATATCAAAACATAAACAAAAGGAGGTTGCTGAGAAATATTGAAGAATGTCAGGGAAGTTTGATTCTTTTGATACAGAAAAATGGCTCTGTAAGTCCAAATCATTATGAAGCAGACAAATCCTGTCATATTGGATAGTTTCCATTTAAGAAAAACTTTACAAATATTACAGGGACAATTCTGAAATGCCAAGCTTTTGTTCTTGCAGATTCTTAATAATACACGTTTAATAGCTTATTTAAAAGACATCGTTTTGTTGACCAAAATGGAAAGGGAAAATGAGGCATCGCAAATTTGCTAAAATATGAGTTTGTGAAAACCTAAGGAATGGGATGGGGTGGGAGGGAGTACCCAGAGGGATGGAACATATGCATACCTATGGCTGATTCATGGCGGAAACCAGCACAATATTGTAAAGCAATCATCCTTTGATTAAACAAAAAAAAACTTTTTTAAAAACATGAGTTTATTCAGGAATAGTGGAGGAATTGCAATTTGAGATGTCAAAACAATAGCATACTATAAGCAAGTCTGTTGAGGGCTTGAGGTTAGCTGTATTTATGGGCAGAAACATAAAGAAAGGAGAATTCAGTTAAAGTTTTTAAAAATATACAAGTGGAGATAAAACCAGCCTTGCCAGACAAACAAACTCAATTCAGCTTATTTTGTGAGACCAACTTGACCTGGGTCAGTTTTTGTTCATCCCTCCAGAAACCACATAGGACATGTCCTGGGATTGGTATGAAGCAACCCCTGACAAGTTCTCTCTCATTTAAGAAATGCCAATATTACTAGTTCTCTATAAGTCACATACTTACAGCAAATAATTTTTCAATCCTTAAGTTTTTGTCTTTTCCTGAGGGCATATGTGTGAAATTTTTCCATTTTACACCCTCTGGCTCTATTTTATATTGAAATTCTGTTACAATATCAATGTTTCAGCCAACTCAAAGGGGGGAAAATGATAGCATGACCTGCAAATAGCAAAATAAAATTATTTTATTAATTGATTTTAAACTTAGATTACCACTTATTAAGGGCTTTCCAGGTGTTGCTAGTGGTAAAGAAACCCCCTGCCAATGCAGCAGACTTAAGAGATCTGAACTTGATCCCTGGCTCAGGAAGATCCCTGAGGAGAGCATGGCAACCCACTCCAGTATTCTTGCCTGGAGAAGCCCATGGACAGAGGAGCCTGGTGGGCTACGGCCCATAGGGTCACAAAGAACTGGACGACTGGGTGTCTGAGCTCGAGTGAAAAGTGAAGATTGCCCACAGTAACTTGGAGGAGGTCCAATTCAGTTCAGTTCAGTTGCCCAGTCATGTCCAACTCATTGCAACCCCATGGACTGCAGCACATCAGGCCTCCCTGTCCATCACCAACTCCTGGAGCTTACTCAAACTCATGTCCAGTAAGTCGGTGATGCCATCCAACCATCTCATCCTCTGTCATCCCCTTCTCCTCCTGCCTTCAATCTTTCCCAGCATCAGGGTCTTTGCAAATGAACCAGTTCTTCACATCAGGTGGCCAACGTATTGGAATTTCAGCTTCAACATCAGTCCTTCCAATGAATATTCAGTACCAATTTCCTTTAGGTTGGACTGGTTGGATCTCCTTGCAGTTCAAGGGATTCTCAAAAGTCTTTTACTTCAAAATAAAAATTTATGCTCCTTTAGTTAGAGATAGTAAATCAAACACAGCTCCTTAATTATTTTTAGCAACACGTTTTCCAGGGAAAATGTTAGTCATTTTATAGTCATGTCACAGTGTGCTTTTGGCCAAAAACACTAAAAGTCAATAGGTTTCATTAAAAAGTGAACATAAGATAGTCTCTCTTCAAAATAAAATCATTTGTTGCTTTAGTTGGCCCCTCAGTTTAGTTCAGTTCAGTGACAGTCTTGTCCAACTTTTTGTGACCCCATGAACCACAGCACCAGGCCTCCCTGTCCATCACCAACTCCAGAGTCCACCCAAACCCATGTCCATTGAGTCAGTGATGCCATCCAATCATCTCATCCTCTGTCATCCCCTTCTCCACCTGCCCTCAATCTTTCCCAGCATCAGGGTCCCTTCAAATGAGTCACCTCTTCACATCAGGTGGCCAAAGTATTGGAGTTTCAGCTTCAACATCAGTCCTTCCAATGAACACCCAGGACTGATCTCCTTTAGGATGGACTGGTTGGATCTCTTTGCAGTCCAAGGGACTCTCAGGAGTCTTTTCCAACACCACAGTTCAAAAGAATCAATTCTTCGGTGCTCAGCTTTCTTTACAGTCCAACTCTCACATCCATATATGACCGCTGGAAAAACCATAGCTTTGACTAGATGGACCTTTGTTGGCAAAGTAATGTCTCTGCTTTTTAATATACTAAGTTGGTCATAACTTTCCTTCCAAGGAGCAAGTGTCTTTTAATTTCATGGCTGCAATCATCATCTGCAGTGATTTTGGAGCCCCCCAAAATAAAGTCTGACACTGTTTCCACTGTTTTCCCATCTATTTGCCACAAAGTGATGGGACCAGATGCCATGATCTTAGTTTTCAGAATGCTAAGTTTTAAGCCAGCTTTTTCACTCTCCTCTTTAACTTTCATCAAGAGGCTTTTAGTTCCTCTTCACTTTCTGCCATAAGGGTGGTGTCATCTGCATATCTGAGGTTATTGATATTTCTCCCAGCAATCTTGATTCCAGCTTGTGCTTCCTCCAGCCCAGTGTTTCTCATGATGTACTCTGCATATAATTTAAATAAGCAGGCTGACAATATACAGCTTTGACATACTCCTTTTCCTATTTGGAACCAGTCTGTTGTTCTATGTCCAGTTCTAACTGTTGCTTCCTGACCTGTATACAGGCTTCTCAGGCAGGTCAGGTGGTCTGGTATTCCCATCTCTTTCAGAATTGTCCATAGTTTATTGTGATCCACACAGTCAAAGGCTTTGGCATAGTCAATAAAGCAGAAATAGATGTTTTTCTGGACTCTCTTGCTTTTTTGATGATCCAGTGGATGTTGGCACTTTGATCTCTGGTTCTTCTGCCTTTTCTAATACCAGCTTGATCATCTGGAAGTTCACAGCTCACGTATTGCTAAAGCCTGGCTTGGAGAATTTTGAGCATTACTTTGCTAGCATGTGAGATGCGTGCAATTGTATGGTAGTTTGAGGACTCCTTGGCCTTGCCTTTCTTAGGGATTGGAATGAATACTGACCTTTTCCAGTTCTGTGGCCCTTAAACCTCTAAAATTGAAGTATTTTTCAAGTAACATTTCCTCAGTACTTTTTGTCTAAGTTTGAATTGTTAGCTAAAGCAATAAATATTTCCATTATACTTATACTACTTGATATTTAAATTAATTCAATAATTTTATTTACAAAGCTCAACTTGAGAACTTACCTTAGGCTTAGTAATTACAGCATCTCATAGGCCCAATCATTTGTTAAGTTGTCAGGTTGTTAGTTGTTGTTAGGTTGTTAGTTGTTAGGTTGTTAAGACCTACTCAAGATTTCTTACTCTATATAAATATTAATAACATACAAATCAGGGAATGACAGTCTATAAATTCAGGAATCTTTACTTTTGGAATTGTATTTATTTTTTAAGTGCAAAGATATCTAGTCTGTTAGCACATGAAATGAAACATATTTGTATATGTGAGAAAAGAGAAAGATATGTCTTGTATAGAACTCTGTATTTCTTTGAAGTATGACTGAATTACAGTGCAATTTCTTAGATTTCAGCTATTACTTAGGAAAATAGAT
Source organism: Cervus canadensis (assembly GCF_019320065.1). Classification (NCBI taxonomy): domain Eukaryota; kingdom Metazoa; phylum Chordata; class Mammalia; order Artiodactyla; family Cervidae; genus Cervus; species Cervus canadensis. Next base: position 69,365,799 of record NC_057398.1, read on the forward strand.
ATTTTTTCTCTATTGCAACCTTTTCATTAGTATATATCAACAATAGAATGAAATTCTTTTGAATATTAAGATAGAACATAGGCTTTAATTATAAGCCAAATAACTTCTTTTTTCAGAACCATTTGCTATAATCTCATATTGATCTACCACAGTTAAAGCTGACCTGTTCCTTCAAATGATATAGACTGCAGAAAGTGAAAGTGAAAGTCACTCAATCATGTCCAATTCTTTTGGACCCCATGGACTATACAGTCTCTGGAATTTACCAGACCAGAATCCTGGAGTGGGTAGCCTTTCCTTTCTCCAGGGAATCTTCCCAACCCAGGGATCAAACCTAGGTCTCCTGCATTTCAGGCAGATTCTTTACCAGCTGAACAATCCTACAAAAAGTTCAGAGAAGATCAAAAGCTGTCTAATGCTCCACAGAATAAGCATTGCCTGTTTTAAAATGTTCCCAACAGGTGCTATTTAATTTGTTAAAATTTCCCCAAATCTGTCCTTCAGATTCCAGGCCTTGGAATTTGATAATTGCCATTATCTCAGATTTATTCAGATGGAGATCTACTGACATTTATTTTTCTCAACCAGGATCTAATCTGAAGAAAAAATACACAGTGATTTGGACAAAGAAAGTTACAGATAATCATTAACTGTATCAGAACTTTGCAGTAATGACAGATTGGTTAGTAATAAGTAAAGAGGACTTGAAAATAATATACCAATAACAGATATAAGGGTCATGCATTATCTTCAGAACTGAGATTGAGCATCCAGGAGGAGACCCTAGGACTGAAACCCAGACTGTTGTCATTGCTACAGCTCACAGAATTGCAGAAAATTTTGTGATACTCCTTTCCTGGACCTCTCTTGAGAGTCTTCATGGTGATGGGTCCCACTGGAAGCACTTGATTATACAACCATCCCAGGGGGCTGAAGGAAGCTCCTGGCCACTGGGTGTGTTGACCACCATATATTTTAGGAGATCTTCTCTGAACAAGCCACTCACACTGCAGGGTCATCAGAAGTCTGGTGCTGTGACAGTTGCTTATGCTGCAAAGTTGATCCCTTGGAAGAAAAGAGCAGGTTTTTCTTGGTATTTTTTGTTCTCACTAGCATTTCCTGGGCTTCCCATGTGGAACAGTGGTAAAGAATCCACCTGCCAATGCTGGAGATGCAGGAGATGTAGATTCTATCCCTGGATTGGGAAGATCCCCTGGAGGAGGAAATGGCAACCCACTCCAATACCCTTGCCTGGGAAAGTCCATGGGTAGAGGAGCCTGGCGGGTTACAGTCTATGGGCTCACAAAGAGTCGCGCATGACTTAGCATGCGTACACATTTGTATTTCCCAATATCCAGAGCAAGCTCCATGGAGGCAAAAAGAAAACCCAGAGAACTCATCACCATGCTGCTCCTCAAGCCCTAGTTCCCTAATCCATCTTCCTTCTTCCCTTCGCCTTCTCATGCTGGACTGATATGTAGTATCTGTCATTCAACCCAACTTAGGTCTGCTTGCTTGACGCACAGCAAAGCCATCTATGGACACCAGGCTGTGGTGAAGGAAAGTACAGTATTTATTGCCAGGCACCAAGCAAGGAGAATGGTCAGCTAGTGTTCAAAAAACCCAAACTTGACAATGGCCTTTGAGAAAGGGTTTTTAAAGGCAAGGCAAGGGACAGAGTTGTATGCAATTAGCTCATATGCATCCTTCTGGTTGGTTGGTGGTGAGGTAACAGGATGATTTTTCAGAAAACTCAATTATCAATTTTTTGGTTCCCATAAGGCTGAGGTTTATGTGCTGGTGGTCAGCATGTAGTCAACTTCTTCCCTCTTGGGGGTTTCAGCATCTGCAGAACAACTTCAAGGTATGGCTCAGAATATGACTTACAGCGCTTGAGGAACTAAATGTCCTTGACTCTGTTTTATGGCTAAACTAATAATTATTTTGTCTTGCCTGACTGCTTTTCTGGGACATGGGGAGTGGGGTGTCTGGCCCTGAGAAGGCTCACAAGGTCTTGCTCAGTTTTACTTCTAGGTTTTTAGCTGTACTTAGGAGAAGGAATGAGGAGAAAAATTTCTACTCCATTTCCCTGAGACCAAAAGGCTATCTTTGCATTTAAAATTACTTTTCTAGAGACAAATACTTAGAAGCACTGATTTTCTGGCCTTTAAATTACTCTTTTGAGACATTGGGGATTCCCTGGTGGCTCAGATGATAAAGTGTCTGCCTGAAATGCAGGAGACACGGGTTCAATCCCTGGGTTGGGAAGATCCCTTGGAGAAGGAAATGGCAACCCACTCCAGTACTCTTGCCTAGAAAATTCCATGAATGGAGGAGTTTTTTTTTTGTTTGTTTTGTTTTGTTTTGTTTTCTCTCTCTCTCTTCTTCTGGCACTTACATTGGTGTTTATTTTGGAATTTTCCCCTTTCCTTTTTTTTTTTTTTTTTTTTTTTTTTGCCTTCTTTTCCTCTCTCTTCCTCCCTTTCCCTTTCTACTTTTCTATCCCTTCCCTTTATTCACTTCCTCTTCTCTCTGCCTTCCCTGTCCTTTCCTTCCTTCCCTTTTCCTGCCACATTCAGGAGCTATCTTAAGAATTAATTTAATGACTATTTGTTTATCACTAACTTTTTCACTGAGATCACCTTCATGTTTATATTGGTTTTGAAATGTGACAGGTAAAAATACAATTGTAGCAAATCAAAATATAATTTGTCTACCCAACACAGGTTTTGGGGAAAAATTGAATTTTCATCAGAAATAATTTTGTTATTTATTTTAAAACTATTCAGTGTAACTGGTAGCAAAATGGTACACAGAAAATAAGCAGAACCAAATCCCATAGGGTTTCAAAAGCTAATATTGACTTCATATTTTATTTTCATGTGCAAGTGTAAGTAATTTAAAAAGGCAACCATTTGTTTAAAGGCTTTTATAACTATGTTTTTATTCTTTAATTAAAAGAAAGACAAATAAACCATCATCATTATAGCAAGCTGATCTGAATTGTGTTAAATATTAAATTTGGACTAATGTTCATAATCAAAAATAATTATTTTAAAATTTATGAAGCAATTTTTTTTAGTTTCATAGGAAGAACAGTCAGGTCCTAGCATAAAATCCTGGTCTTGGCACCTGTCATAATGCAAAAATGCTCACTTGAGATCTTGGGGGAAACAGAAGATTTAATAAAACCTTATATTTATTCCTAAACATAGTTGTAATGGAGTAAAGACATGGCCACTCAAAGAAACATCATACTTAAACATCAGTGTGCAAATATAAAAAAAAATATTTAAATTTATTGTTGTTCTCCATTACACATATTAATTCAATTGTGCCTTCAGTTTGAATAATTTCCATGTGAATATGTTTGTCAAATGTATTTCACTTGTGTTTATAACACATACACATATACAAGCATACCATCTTTGTTTTAAGCTATGTTTCCAATTTTAAGTAACCTGTTATAAATTCTACTTCCCTGTTTGGTTAAAAGAAAATTAAATATAAGGTCTCCCTATTTTAGGGGAAATTCTTGATGTTCATGTCATTCTAAAATGAAAGTAATGTAAAACACTAAATAAAAGCAATAGCAACAAATAGGCATTTCATATTCTCAAAGCCCAATTATACAATGGCTATAATTTATAATATCACATTTTATGCTTTATATTTTATATTCATAGGATTGTTTGGGGAATATTAGATTTCTTTTTTTATTACCTTTTAGCCTATTTCCTTTTCAATTTATCTGCTTCTTTGTGAAAAGAAATGACACTATATCTCTATGTCCTACTTTCTGTTGAATTAAAACTCAATGTAAAATTCAGGAAAAGAATTGGAAGAAAAATATCTTTTAAAATTTGTCAGTATCTCTTTCATGGGAATGACAACACATTCCAACCACCTTGCAAACTAAGCTCTGTGTTTTCCAATCTCTTTCTGAAGGGGAATAATGCAATACAGGTAAGGGCATTGCAGTCACCATGGTCAACATTTCTTTATTTGTAACTGTCAAATTCTGTATAGTTTGCATAAATGGCAAAAACTACCTGTTATTTTTGGTCACACCACAGAGCTTGCAGGGTCTTAGTTCTCTGAGGAGGGATGGAACCCAGGCACTTGGCAGTGAAAGCACAGAGGCCAAACCACTAGACCACCAGGGAATTCCACCAAACTACCTACTTTTATTTTGTATGTTTTATGCACAGTGCTAAAGTACAGTTCTATAGATAACTTTCCAAAATTAGATTAAAAAATTGATATAGAATTTTTTGGATATAATTACTCTAATGCTAAAGGCATAAAGGAGGACTTTTAATGTTTTGAAACTCTTTGTATTCTGTAAAAAGCATAGTTTTACTTATTTAAATTAAAGTATCTTTCTAATGAAATATACTATATAAATATATAAAAATGTTAAAGTTCAAGATTCTAATCAAAATCATTACTGAATATTTCAGTTTTAATTCTTGGATTAAATTTAGGTCGATGAAAATGTTTCAGGTATTTTCCTTATGTTTGGTATTCCTTTGGGAGAACAATAAATATTTGGCTTTAACTTTTCTTGGTATACAAAGTGTGTCAAACATAAAGTTAGGGAAAACTTCAGGTACTTGATATCTCTTTTTGTTTGTTTTGGTTTCCTCAGAGTACCAAAACATGCTATGAACATGACAAATTCTAAAAAGGATATGATATCATATGAAAAGGCAACAAAAAGGTTAAAAAGACTAAAGGATTCATATTTTAAAGCCAACTATGATTCTTACACAGAAGTCAGCCACATAAGTTTATCTGTGTAGAGATCACTAGATGCAGTATGATGAGCTATTTTATAAAACATCAAGTTTAAAACATATAATAGGACATATTTAATTTTTTTTTTCTGAGTAACAGAAATGTTTATTTTACATTCTTTTTTGTTTTGTCTAGTATTTCTTTTTTTTTTTTCCTTTTTTTTTTTATTATTATTATTATTTTTTTCCAGTGGGTTTTGTCATACATTGATATGAATCAGCCATGGATTTACATGGGGAGCAAAAATCTTCTATGTCCACTGGGATGCACCAAATGTAGTTAGATTTCTAGTTCACTTTCATAATACCTTAAAACTTTTTAAAAAGTTGACTTCATACAGCTTGTATCATTGCCAAAGAAAGAAACATTAGGTTTAAATTTTTGGGTTTTGATTTAGGTTTTCAAAATCATTTCAAGTATTAATAGGAGAAGTACTAACAAGCAATACTTCAAATTTCAAAATATTCTAAACTTCCAGGAGAATAGTTTTTTGTTGTTTTTTTTTAATTGTGAGAGAATTTGGATATATTCCAAACTAGTTTATTTCATGCAAGAAATGTTTTTGCTTTCCTAAGATCTAAAGTTGTTCCAGGAAGCATCCTTGAGGGAAAACAAACAGTTTCTTATTTTCTTCTTATCAAATCTGAGTTTTCTCTTGAGAGTCCTGGGCTGTGGTGCTGCAGATGCTGTTTTTTCTACTGGGTTCACCGTTGGGTAGGTAAGCCAGTGGATCCAATCAGATTCAGTTCAGTTCAGTCACTTAGTCATGTCTGACTCTTTTCGACCCCATGTACTGAAGCATACCAGGCTTCCCTGTAGATCACAAACTCCTGGGGCTTGCTCAAATTCATGTTCATCGAGTCGGTGATGCCATCCAACCATCTGATTCTCTGTCATCCCCTTTTCCTCCTGCCTTCAATCTTTCCCAGCATCAGGGTCTTTTCCAATGAGTTGGTTCTTCATATCAGGAGGCCAAAGTATTGGAGCTTTGGTGTCAGCGTCGTTCCTTGCAATGGATATTCAGGACTGATTTCCTTTAGGATTGACTGGTGGGATTTGCATGCAGTCCAAGGGACTCTCAAGAGTCCTCTCCAACACCATAGTTCAAAAGCATCAAACCTTCTGTGCTCAGCTTTTTTTATGGTCCAACTCTCACATCTATACATGACTATTGGAGAAACCATAGCTTTGACTAGATAGACCTTTATTGGCAAAGTAATGTCTCTGCTTTTTAATATGCTCTGTAGGTTGTCCATAGCTTTTCTTCCAAGGAGTAAGGGTCTTTTAATTTCATGACTGCAGTCACCATCTTCAGTAATCTTGGAGGCCAAGAAAATAACATCTGTCACTGTTTCCATAGTTTCCCCATCTATTTGCCATGAAGTGATGAGACCAGATGCCATTAACTTCATGTTTTGAATGTTGACTTTTAAGCCTGCTTTTCCTTTTCTTCTTTCACTTTCATCAAGAGGCTCTTTAGTTCCTCTTAGCTTTCTGCCGTAAGCATGTTTTCATCTACATATCTGAGGTTATTGATATTTCTCCTGGCAATCTTGATTCCAGCTTGTGCTTCATCCAGCCTGGCATTTCACAGGATGTACTCTACATATAAGTTAAATAAGCAGGGTGGCAATATACAGCTTGGTGTACTCATTTCCCGACTTTGAACCAGTCCATTATTCCATGTCCAGTTCTAATTGTTGCTTCTTTACTTGCATACAGATTTCTCAAGAGGCAGGTCAGGTGGTCTGTTATTCCCATCTCTTTAAGAATGTTCCACAGTTTGTTGTGATCCACATAGTCAAAGGCTCCGGTGTAGTCAACAAAACAGAAGTAGATGTTTTTTTCTGAAATCCTCTTGCTTTTTCTATGATCCAACTGATGTTGGGAATTCGATCTCTGGTTCTTCTGCCTTTTCTAAATCCAACTTGAATATCTAGAAATTCTTGTTTCATGTACTGTTGAAGCCTAGCTTGGAGAATTTTGAGTATTACTTTGCTGGCAAGTGAAATGAGTGCAACTGGGTGGTAGTTTGAATATTATTTGGCATTGCCCTTCTTTGGGATTGGAATGAAAACTGACCTTTTCCAGTCCTGTGACCACTGCTGAGTTTTGCAATTCAGTATCATATTGAGTCAAACACTTTTGCAGCATCATCTTTTAGGATTTGAAATAGCTCAGCTGGAATTCCATCACCTCCATTAGCTTTGTTTGTAGTGATGCTTTCTAAGGCCCACTTGGCTTCATATTCCAGGATGTCTGTCTCTAGATAAGTGATCACACCATCTTGGTTATCTAGATCATTAAGATATATATATATATATATATATATATATATATTGTATAGTGCTATGTATTCTTGCCACCTCTTCTTAATATCTTCCTCTTCTGTCAGGTCCATACCCTTTCTGTCCTTTATTGTCCCCATATTTGCATTAAATCTTCCCTTGGTATCTCTAATTTTCTTAAAGAGATCTCTAGTATTTCCCATTCTATTGTTTTTCTCTATTTCTTTGCACTAATCTCTTAAGAAGGCTTTCTTATCTCTCCTTGCTATTCTTTGGAACTCTGCATTCAGATGAATATATCTTTCCTTTTCTCCTTTGCCTTTCCCTGTTCTTCTTTTCTCAGCTATTTGTAAGTCCTCCTCAGAAAACCATCTTGCCTTTTTACATTTATTTCCTTGGGGATGGTTTTGATCAATGCCTCCTGTACTATGTCATGAATGGCTACTCACAGTTCTTCAGGCACTCTTTCTATCAGATCTAACCCTTTCAATCTATTTGTCAGTTCCACTGTATAATCGTAAAGGATTTTATTTAGGTCATACCTGAATGGTCTTGTGGTTTTCCCTACTTCCTTCAATTTAAGTCTGAATTTTGCAATAAGGAGTTCATTATCTGAGCCATTCAGCTCCCAGTCTTGTTTTTACTGATGTATAGAGCTTCTCTATCTGAGGCTGCAAAGAACGTAATCAATCTAATTTCAGTATTGACCATCTGGTGATATCTATGTGCAGAGTCATTGCTTTTGTTGTTGGAAAAGATTGCTTGCTATGGTCAGTGCATTTTCTTGGCAAAACTCTGTTATCCTTTGCTGTGCTTCATTTTGTACTCCAAGAGCAAATTTGCCTGTTGCTCCAGGTACCTCTTGATTTCTTACTTTTGGATTCCAGTCCCCTATGATGAAAAGGGCATCTTTTTTGAGTGTTAGTTCTAGAAGGTCTTGTAGGTCTTCATAGAACTGTTCAACTTCAGCTTCTCAGCATTAGTTGTTGAGGCATAGACTTGCATTACTGTGGTAATGAATGGTTTCCTTTGGAAACTAATTGAGATCATTTTGTCATTTTTGAGGTTGCACCCATGTACTGCATTTCAGACTCTTTTGTTGACTATGAGGGCTATTCCATTTCTTCTAAGGGATTCTTGCCCACAGTAGTAGATATAATGGTCATCTAAATTAAATTCATCCATTCCAATCCATTTTAGTTCACCAAGCCCTAAAATATTGATGTTCACATTTGCCATGTCCTCTTTGACCAGTTCTAATTTACCTTGATTCATGGACCTAACATTCCAGGTTCCTATGCAATACTGTTCTTTACATCATCAGACTTTACTTCCATCTCCAGTCATATCCACAACTGGGCATTGTTTCTGCTTTGGCTCTGCCTCTTCTTTCTTTCTGGAGCTATTTCTCCACTCTTCTCCAGTTGCACATTAGGCACCTACTGACCTGGTGAGTTCATCGTTCAGCATCATATCCTTTTGTCTTTTCATAGAGTGTGTGGGGTTCCCAAGGCAAGAATACTGAAGTGGTTTGCCATTCCCTTGTCTACGGGACCACATTTTGACAGAACTCTCCACCATGGCCTGTCCATCTTGGGTGGCCCTACATGGCATGGTTCAAAGTTTCATTGAGTTAGACGAGGCTATGATTCATGTCTGATTAAATATCTAACAAAAGAAAACATAGTAATAACTGCAGTAGCAACTAAAGGACATCCACACCTACACTAGATTGTTACCTCAAGTTTATTTGTTTATTGTTTATGGTTATCAAAACTTGTCTGTATATAATGTTGGTGGATGGACTTGCTGTTTATTTGGTCTGTAAAATTTTGCATAGCTTATATTATTTCTGTACCTAAAAATGATGTGAAGTGAATGTGGATCAATTACAAATCATTATTATTCAGTTATAATCCATCACCACCTTCACTTTATAAAACATTTCTGTTTTATTTTAGTATTTTGCTGATTTATTCTTCTTTTTCTTTCTTTTTTTTTTCTTTTGAGGTTTTTATTTTGTATTCAGGTATAGCCAATTAACAGTGTTGTAATAGTTTCAAGGGACTCAGTCATACATATACATGTATCTATTCTCACCCAAACTCCCCTACCACCTAGGCTGCCACATAACATTGAGCAGAGTTCCATGTGTTATACAATAGGTCCGTGTTGGTTATCCATTTAAAATACATTGATTATTGACTTATTATTCTTTACCTTGGGCTTACCTGATAGCTCAGCTGGTAAAAAAAGAAAAAAAATCTGCCTGCAATGCAGGAGACCCTGGTTCAATTCCTGGGTCAGGAGGATCTGCTGGAGAAGGGATAAGCTACCCACCCCAATATTCTTGGGCTTCTCTTGTGGCTTAGATGCAAAAGAATCTGCTTGCAATGCGGGAGACTTGGGGTCTATCCCTGGGTTGGGAAGATTCCCTGGAGAAGGGAAAGGTTATCACTCCAGTGTTCTGCCCTGGAGAATTCCAGGGACTATACAGTCCATGGGGTCACAAGGAGTCGGACATGACTGAGTGACTTGCACTTTTTTTGGCTATTTTTCTATTGAGGAGACCTAAATTCTAGCCATGATTATGTTACTTGATTGCTCTTAGTTTTATCATTCACAGCTATTAATAGTTTGATCAAATTATTTCTGTAGTCTTTTAATTTAAATATTCTATGAGTTTAAAAAATTAATGATTTCAGAAATTCTATGAAGAACATTATATACAGATAATATTTTAATTATTGGAAAATTTGTTAACCTAAAATTCAGGTTATGCTATAGTAAGCAATTAGATGAAAGAAATAATCCTCAATTCACTCTGTTAATAAGCAGGTAAAAGTTATCTGCCAAACTCACACATTTCAATGTTAGAATTTGTTTCAAGAAGCATGGTTAACTTCAGACTGCCTAAAGATATGAGTGTCTGTTTCCTGAGCATCTCTAGACTACTAGGCTAGGATCTGGGGATATGAAAAGCCACATGTCCTTACCCCTGCAGAGAATTAGTGGAGTGTAATTTACAAAGCAAATTAAAGGATGAAAAAGAAATTTCAAACATTACAGAAAAATGAAAAGGACAGCAAAGAATGAGGGAACAGTTTACTGAGGAAGTTGGGTTGATGTCTTTCCAGGGAAAAGTGGACAGGAAATGGGACTGGGGGAAAAAACATCCCAGGGATGACCTCGGCATGTTTATAAAGTGAGTTTGACTTCAGAGCACTGGTTAGATCAGGATAGGAGGGGAGGCAAATTCATGAAGAAACACAAAAAGCTGCTATTGAAAGACTTTCAGCTTCAGGATAAATTTCCATTTCTGTTCTAAAGGCAGCTGAAAGTCAATGAGCCTTTGGAAGGGAGAGGTGGAAAGTGAATATATTTAATGCAGCTCCTAAAAAGTCTTGTTCGGATGCAAATGCAATGAGTATCTCATCTCTTTGCAATAATGTTAGGAGTTACACAAATAAATGCAGTAACTAACAAAAGTGGTGACAATAATGAAGATTTGTACTTCTCTTAAAAACCAAAAGGAAAATATTCATAAATATGCCCTTTAATGAAAATGATAAGAGCAATTTAAGGCACTGCAGTCTATTTGATCAAATGAAAGTTGAAATTTGCATACTTGGATCTATTGACTGGATTTTGTTATCCATGCACCTACTTTATAATTACTGTGAATATTGATAGCATGGTAGATCAATGAAGAAAACTAATAGTGCCCATTAAGCTTTTTAACACCATATTATCTAGTGATTTATTGTTCTTTGAATCAAATTAATGTTGTGCCTTCATTTAAAATGAACTTTGAAAGTAGTTCTTTAGAAAACCGTAAAAAGTATGAGTAAAATCCATTTTCCCCAAAATTCATTGATTCAGCTTCAGAAGCCCCCTTCCATATTATAATCACCACTAAATCTATGAATATAATAAAATAAATTTCTTAAATGTGTTTTTTGTACATCTTGTCATGATAGCATTTTTTTTTTCTTGCTCCAGTTACACTAAAATTTAATTATCCTTCAGTTCAGTTGCTCAGTCATGTCCAACTCTTTGTGACCCATGAACTGCGGCATGCCAGGCCTCTATATGTCACCAAGTCCCTGAGTTTACTCAAACTCATATCCATTGATACAGGTAAGATAAGCATGGAGTTTTCTGCCTTTTAGATTTTTTTTTTTTTAATTAGTTTTAAGTTGGACTGCAAGGAGATCCAACCAGTCCATCCTAAAGGAAATCAGTCCTGAATGTTCATTGGAAGGACTGATGTTGAAGCTGAAACTGACTCATTTGAAAAGACCCTGATGCTGGGAAAGATTGAAGCCAAGAGGAAAAGGGGAAGAGAGAGGATGAGATTCTTGAATGGCATCACCGACTTGATGGACATGAGTTTGAGCAAGCTCCAGGAATTGGTGATGGACAGGGGAGCCTGGCATGCTGCAGTCCATGGAGTTGCAAGAAGTGGACAGGACTGAGCAACTGAACTGACTGACTGCCTCATTCATTTCTATAGATCACACTTTTAAAGTGAAGTCACTCAGTCGTGTCCAATTCTTTGCGACCCCATGAACTACAGCCTCCCAGGCTCCTCCGTCCATGGGATTTTTCCAGGAAAGAGTACTGGAGTGGGTTGCCATTTCCTTCCACTTTCATGAACATGCATAATACAAATTACTACCATAGATCCTCTACTAATAGGGGTTTTGACCAATTTTACCTTGGCTTTGAGAAGCTCCAAGGGATTTAGAATTAGCTAGTGTGGGATATTTTAGGTTTTCCTTTGAACCACTTTCTTCTTTTTATTTCACAGACTTTCTATCATTTGTCCAAATGTATATTTGCTCACAGAAAACAAAATACGTGTTTTTTCTGTCTTATATACTTCTACTATCCTATGATGATTTTGTATGGTATTATACACAGCAATACAGAACATAATACACAAAATGCATTTGTTTATTGAACACCAAAATTCTAACTAAACTTCGATTTTCTAAGTATTTATATCTAAGTAAAATTTATATCACAGAAACGATAAGGGGCTATTATGGGAGAAATAAAAACACAAAAATAAGTAAATTTGTGGTTTTCTAAAATCAAAGCCTTATGTGAGATACATCAACTTACACAATATCATGCAGCTCCAGTCTGTTTTCTGGAGATGGGTCTATCAGGATGTAGAAGTGGATATCTTGATGATCATTTATATCATCTAGAAGGTAAATAAATGCCATGTTCATTGTACCACTTACAGAATATTATAGCAATTATTGCAGAGCATCTTAACTTCAAACCTCATAACTGTCAACAATAACTTGCTATAGTTTTGCCCACAGCATGACTGTGTATACAACTTTGACTATTTTCAAATTACTGCCACTGGAAATATCTGACAGGTGCTCATTTTTTGTTCCAATAGATGTTAAAAATAAAGGATCTAATTCTGTTCAGAACAACCAGCTATAAGCTATCTTATAAGCTGTTACACTGTAAAATATTTCTATTACAGAAATGTCTAGACAGGATGTTTACTTGATTTGTTATGCTTTAATAATTATAAAAAAAAAAATAAACCGTGGTTATAGATGGCCACCTCAGACAGGAACATTCGTTCCTGTGTTGTGTTTTAAAAAACACGACAGAAATGTATGTAAAAAGCATGAACACCCTAAATATGTTTGAATTCCTTACATAATATATCTGATATATGACATGGTAGTATTCTGGCAGAATGCAGAGTCCTGAGGATCAGATTTAATTGTAAGTTTCAAGGAAAGTGTACCACTGGATCACTCGGTTTTTCTCTAAATCCACACATATTTGAAAAAGAAACAGCTGTGCCCTTTAAGTTTTGTCAGTTCACTCTAAAGACATCATCAGACTTCAAGTTTGGAGAGTTGACTTGGCACTGAAAAGGAAAAGAAAGCAGCTTTGGGATTGAATTTTTTGTTTCCAAGGCTATGAGAAGGTGTAAGCATAGAGCCATGAGGACACATACTCAGTAAATGTTAATCCTCCCAAGGGTAAAGTTTTTAAGGTGGAAGGGCAGTGTTTCAAAACCTGCTTTAGAGCCATAGTGCTCTCTAGCCACTTCAGTTACGTTTTACTCCTAAAAGCAGTACTGACTTTTCCAGTTTGATCCAAAAATCTAAAGCTATACTTCATAGCAATGGAGATGCATTAACATACAAATAACTGTATAAAATTAAAGACCTTTTTTTAGGCCAATATAGCTGATCCTAATGATTTTCTACACAGGAAAATATATATTATTTTCATAAAATACTACCTACCACTATGTTCTTCTAACTAGAAACCTGTCACTGGACTGTGAAAGATAATATTTTCAGTTATGATCTTTCAACTTGATATGCAGATGTGACTTATTATTAAGTCTATAAATAAAAATCCTTATCTTATAAGGCAGTTACACTGCAGTGTAATTGAAGCCTCCATAAGCTTACCAGTACAACTATTATAATCATAAGATTATCAAATTAATAGTCAAATAAAAGAATATATTTGTTGCATAACCCTGGGGCAGAAACAAGTAATTGTATCCTGCCATGGGGATAAGGTTGCCAGGCCCTGTGCAGTTTGAAATTCAGATTAAAAATTAACAAGTTTTAAGCATATTTATATATCAAATATTGAATGTAGCATGCTTATACTAAAAATCACTTGTTGTTTATCTGAAGTTCAAATTTAACTAGGTAGCCTATAATTGTTTTTGCTAAATCTGTCAATCATACCTGGGGGTGTGCGGTTATAGCTAATTCAATCAGCTGGAGCTTGGAATTCCAATGAGTATATAATGAGCTTCCTCCAAATAAGGTGCAATTTCACCTTAAAGCATATTGTACTGGCAGGAGATTACCAGAATCCTTTTTCTATGTAGAAAGCAATTTTGACGTATGTATTCTCTTTTAGAAATTTTTCCTTTGTATGAATTTCCACATAAGCTAAACAAACAAACAACAACAACAACAAAATCCTGGAGACTGAAGCATGATGCTCTGAAACCTAATAGGTCATTAGAAAATCTCCATCTCATTTGACGCTCAACTACCATCTAATTGACAATGTGAAAAAGTAAAATAAATACATTTCTGTACAGAAAGTCCAAAAGGTTTTGGAAAGACCTTATTTATTTATTTATTTTCATTTTAGTAGTTGAATACACTACTTTAAGAGCTTCCCAGGTGGTTCAGTGGTAAAGAACCTGCCTCTCAATGCAGGAGAAATAGTCTGGAAGATCCCCCGCAGGAGGGAATGGCGGGTCACTCCAGTATTCTTGCCTGGGAATCCCAGGGACAGAGGAGCCCGGCGGACTACCGTCAAGTCCATGGGATCACAAAGAGTCAGACACGACTTAGAAACTGAGCATACATACTACTTTAAGTTTAATATCTGAGATTGAATAAAAATGTATTGAACATATTATCTGAACATTTTAAAAATAAGTATGGTTTTCAATTTTGCAGCTATGCTCTAGTACCTCCAAATGACTTACAGGAAGCATTTTTATCATTAGTTGATAGTCATAATTTATCACATGATTTTCTTTATTTTGCTCTCCAATTTTATCATTTAATAATGTTAACTAGGCATAACTGCTTCCCTGGTGGCACAGATAGTAAAGAATCCACCTGCAATGTGGGAGACCTGGGTGTGATCCCTGGGAAGATCCCCTGAAGAGGGGAATGGCTACCCACTCCAGTATTCTTGCCTGAAGGATCCCATGGACAGAGGAGCCTGGAAGGAGCCTGGAAGGAGTCCATGGGGTTGCAAAGAGACATGACTGAGCGACTTTCACTTTTCACTTTCAGGCATGATTAGTCACAAAAAGTCCTAAATCTGGAGACAACAATGAACAAGTTAGGCCAAGTCTACAGATTTACCCATACCAAGTTAGCTGTAAACTTTCTATTTGATTTTAAGCATATCATTTAAGTTATCTTAGGATATTCATTATTATTCTGTTGAAATTCACTAATTCCAAATGCATAGAATTGTGCAACCTTTACCATAATTATGACATAAAACACTTCTATGATGACAAAAAGTTCTCTCCTGACCTTTTCAGTTAATTCCCCTCATGCCCAGTCCAGAAATTGTTTCACTGATTTCTAGAAACAATCACTCTGCTAGGATCTTACAGTGTGTTTCTATAAGACATTTTTCCCCTTTGTGAAATCTTTTTGCTGAGTAACCAAATTGTTGAATGGATCTACTTTCATATTAATACAGTCTTTCAAATTTTCTTTAATTTATGATTACATGAAATATAATTATATGATGTTACTTTTAATCTATTTTTTTCTTTACATTTTAAGTGCTCTATTAGACGACATAAATCTGAGTATTGCTTCTTTTAATTCCATCTGATAACTTCTACCTCTTAATTGAAATGTTTAATCCATTTATATGTAATATAAATATTAATATTGTTGTTGTTAATCACTCAGTCCTTTCCAACTCTTGGAGACCCCATGGCAGCCCGCCAGGCTTCCCCGATCAAATATCAATATAGTTGGGTTTAAATCTACCATCTGCTAGTTGTATTTCACTTGTTCCAGATGTTATTTGTGCCTATTTCATTTTTTTCCTGCCTTCTTTGGATTAATTGAGGTTTTAAACAGTTATTCTAATAATCATCCCATTTTATTTTCATTATTGGTTGTTACATCTCTTTGATTTAATTGTTTTGTGGCTTCTCTAGGTCATTGTTTGGATTTTTTTTTTTCCTGAAGAACCAAATATTTAATATTTTAGACTTTTTAGGCTGTATGAGCTCTGCTGTACTTAATAAACTTTTTCAACTGCAAAGTGAAAGCAGCCATAGAAAATGCAAAAATCAGTCAGAAAGATTGCTTTTATTTTTTCCCCAAACTGGCATGCTACCATTCACTGTCCCTACAAATTTAAAATTTGCTTTACAGTTTAAAATACATAGCTTTAATTTTTCAGTATCTGCTCATAAATAGCACATCACTTTACATGTGATTTAACAAACTCACATGTGTGCTAAGTCACTTTGGTGATATCTGACTCTTCGCGACCCTATGGACTGTAGCCTCCAGCCTCCTCTGTCTGTGGGATTCTCCAGGCGAGTGTACTGGAGTGAGCTGCCATGCCCTCCTCCAGAGGGCATCTTCCCCCCCAAGAGATCAAACCCATATCTCTTACGTCTCCTGCATTGGCAGTCAGGTTCTTTATCACTAGCACCACCTGGGAAACCCTTAACAACTTTACTATATTCTGTTTCTACTTCTTTCTTATTATTTATTATTGTCATACTATTTTGCATATATATATATATATAATGTATATTATAAACCTTACAATGCTTGTTATAAACAGTAAACTATCTTTGAACAAAATTTTTAAAATAGCAATGTATCTTTTACATTTGCCCATATGCTTTTTTATTTTGTCCACCAGGCATCATTTTTCTTTATCTTAAGATCTTCTTTTAACAATTTTTTCATATTGAAGAGCTGCTGTTGACAAATTTTCTCAGGTTTTGTTTTCTAAAACTTTCCTTATTTTCTTTTAGTTCTGAAAGATATCTTTACTATGTATAGAGTATTAGGTAGTCTATTTTTTTTTTAAGTACCCTAAACAAGTTTCTCAATTGTGATTTGGAAGTTTCAGACAAGAAGGTCACTATTGTCCTTATATTTGTCTCTTCTTGAAATGTCTCTTTCCTTCAGCTCTTTTTGACATATTTTATTGTTGATTTCCAGCAGTTTTTTATATTGTGTCTTGGCATTATTTTATTTGTTATATTTACATTGCTTGAGCTTCACTGAGCTTCTCAGATATTGAATGGAGTTCCCATCAAATTTGCAAAAAAAAAATGTTGATCATTATTTCTTCAAATATCCATTCTCTTCCTCCAGCTGTTATTCCAATTATGAAAATACTCAATACTGTCCCACAGGAAACTAGCAGTATTTTTTCAAGGATTTTACTTATTTGTTTCTTCTCTATTCTGCATTTTGGATAGTCTATTGCTATGGCTTTATGTTCATTGATGTTCTTCTTCTGCAGTAGCTATTCTTATGTAAATCCCATGCAACATATGTTTTACTTGGAAAGCATATATTTTTCCAAGTAAAATATGGAAAAGTAAAGAATTACAAATTCTAACCTATAGGAGGTCCATGTCTTCAATTTCCCTCCTTATCATTCTTATTTTCTTTACCCTCTTGAACATATAGAGCATATTGTATTATAACAACTACCTGAATATTCATCCTTTTTCTGTTGATTTTTTTTCTACTGGTACTGTTCATATTTTCTTATTTGGGGTCACTTACATGACTTCCAGCCTGTAAAAGGCTTAAATCATTTGTTAACCTTTTCTCAGATAACAAAGTTATGTCCTAATTCTTTTCCAATATCTGTACCCTATTGGTTTATGTTTTTTCTGGTTGTTTAAATTGAGACTATACACAGTCTTCATAATTGGTAATTTCTTCTTATTGTTTCAATGCATTTAGAAAGCTCATTTTTGCTTTCACTGACTATTTATACACAACTCATAATAAAATACTGAAAGTAAAATGTTCATTCAACTAATTACATTTTTTCCCAATGACAAAAATATTTTATTTTATTCAAATGTCCACATTTTTCTTAAACATATGCCAAAACACAGTATTTGATTTCTAGTTGCAAAGATAAAATATATGTATTAAGTTCAATTAACAGTGAAGTTAAATTATGTAAAAATGTTGATATCATTGGGAAATTAATGTTCTGGGAAGGATATGATACAATTCTGTGAAACAAAACTTTATAGTTTTACTTCTGGGAGATATGGAAAATTCATTGCAGAAATAATTACATTTACCATAAATTGTTATCATTTCAGCAGTTACCTCTTTTGAAGGCTTCATTACTTTATGTATTAAGGAAACTGCTGAGTTTGTTTCTTTCTATTAACATTCTATATACAGAATGAGACTAACATAAAACCCAAGGATGTATCCTTCTGTGTCTGCCTCCTTGTAAGAATGGGTTAGTTCTGGAGATACATAATAACATAAAATCAGCCATTTTCTGGAAATCTATACTGGCAGTATATTGATTATACATATCAATACTATTGTTCTCATACTGGGAAATGGTAAATGATATATTTCACAAAATAATAAAAATTCAGTATCAGTGTCTTTTAAAATAATGAATTATTGTTGAAATCATTATAGTGATCTCAGATACTTATGTTATTCCTTCTATGTGCTAACTGTAAAACATTTTAGAAAAATAGCTAGCTTTGGTGTCTTTTCCCTCTTTAGTAATGTATTTCAGGATAAATTTTTAACCTTTTACTTGATAATGTACTTAATCTATTGATTAGAATTTGGGGGAATTTTTAATTAAAATTTTACATGAAAATGATCCATGATTTATAAAAGAATCTGAAAACAGAAGTTGATAGTATTACTTTTACTATTACTGCCATCACCATCACAATATATATCATAGGTCTGGGTGGGAATGACAGTCCTTTCTTGTTTCTCTCCCATAAAAAAGAATGACTGAGAATTAAGTCACCATGTTAACTATAAACCAGCTCTTGGTTAATCTGTCAGTTATTTCAGGCAAATTATAAACTTATTTAAAAAGAAAACTAAGGCTTCCTGATGGATGTAATGAAAGCCACATCTAACAAGTCTAACCTCTGTCACTTAAAAGGATTTCTTTTTTTCCCCCCTTGGAGTTCCCATGTTTACTAATAGTATGAAACTTAAAACAATCTATGTCAAAATCAGAACCTACAGCACTGGTCATACCAGGAACACTTACTTGTAAATTGATAATGGTAAATATATTTATATTATACATAACATATTATATATATACATATATATATAATATAAATATCAAATATTTAAAATGTGTGTTATACTAATAGTTAAGAATATATCAATAGTTATTAAGAATAATTTTAGTGAGTATAAGAACCATAAATTGTTGAAGAATGATGTCACTTATTAACATAAAAAAATAATAATTGTATATCCACAGTACAGCCTATAGATTGAAGAATCTTTTGTCATATGCATTCTATTATTTTATATCTATTATATTTTATATAGATATATTTATATATTTCATATATAAAAATATATTTACATATTTTACTTATATATATTTGTTACATATATTTATTTCATTTATTTATTTATATATAAATATATAAAGTCTGCATTTATATTATTTGTATAATATAAATACTATATATTTATAGATATATTTGTCTATTATTTTATATCTACTATATTTATATCACATCTCTTTGGGAAAACCTGACTACCCTTATTTGTTGGTGGAAGAACATGACATTCAAGGATACAGTGACTTACCCAAAAACATATGGCCAGTTAGTAGATAATGCCATGACTTTGAGGTAAATAAGTTTAAATTTAAATAAGTTTAAATATGTTAAAAATTATATTGAAGATATTTTCCAAAAAAATTTTTAAAAAGGCAAGTAGAATTTGTAGATCATCACATTAGTTAATTTCTCAAGACATGCATGTTCTCAGATTCTGTCTCCCAAACCCTTGTGACCAGATAAATTTTACTACTGTGCCCAGTAGTAAATTTTTTAGATTTAACAAGTAATTTTGAGTGCATAATGTATTTCATGTAATATTCTCAGTTGTGTCTGAAGCAGCAAAGTGCATATTTCTGCAGCAAACATATGAATATTTACTATAAATATCATCAAATATCCAAATAGTTTCAAGCAGTTTGGATCAGTTTCTTGGCTTAAGTTTTGGTGTCAAACCTACTTAAATAGTCAATCTCCAGAAATTTTGGATTTTAAAAGTACAGTGAGGACTTCTTCAAACCAGGCTTCAACAGTATGTGAACTGAGAACTTCCAGATGTTCAAACTGGATTTAGAAAAAGGCAGAGGAACCAAAGATCCAGAGATCAAATTGCCAACATCCCTTGGATCATCAAAAAAGCAAAAGAGTTCCAGAAAAACATCCACTTGTGCTTTACTGACTACACCAAAGCCGTTGACTATGCGGATGACAACAAACTTCAGAAAATTCTTAAAGACATGGGGATATCAGACCACCTTACCTTCCTCCTGAGAAATTTGTATGCAGGTCAAGAAGCAACAGTTAGAACTGAACGTGGAACAATGAAATGATTCTAAATTGGGAAAGAAGTACGTCAAGGCTGTATATTATTTAGCTTAAATGCAGAGTACATCATGCAAAATGCTGGGCTGGATGAAGCACAAACTGGAATCAAGATTGCTGCAGTCCGTGGGGTCACAAAGAGCAGGACATGACTGAGTGACTGAACTGAACTGAACTGAGGGATTATATACCTCTAACCTAACTAATTAATGTTCTTTGGAGGATAGGTATATGATTATCTTAGATAATAACATGCACAAGTATTTACATTATTTCAACTTCACCTGTAGTGGCAGGCTGTATCAGGAAATGTTAAAAAAAAAAAAAAAATTCTTCTCTGCTTTTAAAGAATTACCTTGCTTTTGGAATTGAATATGATTAAAAAAGAAAAAAAAAAAAAAAGTGAGAGGTAGTCCATGCCTTCAGGAAGCAAAATTAACTGTCAAAAATTAACAATTTATTGACTTTTTTAGGTTTTAAGCACTTTTTCAGTATTTCTTTATGACTTCCTACTATTTGAGATATAGTTAAGTTTTTTTTTTCTTTAAGCAGTATAAAAATAACTTTTTTAATGTATCATTTATAATGCAACATTCTTGTGCAAGCTCGGTCATTTGTTGGAAAGAGAAAGAGGATCTGGGAAAGAATATTGCTGTAGATAGATGAAGGAAAGTAAAAATCCTTTCTATCTGATCGTGTCTCAGCAAAGGGATAGAGAATAAGTGTGTTGAGAATAAACTTGACGTGATGATGTAAAGGCTTGAAATTATTGTCTCACCAATTGAAGATGAAAGGTTGTTGTTGAACCACGAAAGATGCCAGGATTCTTGGCCTCCGGAGTAGAAGAAATCAATCCGGGGCCAGTGATGAGGCTTGATCACTCAGAGCTTATGTGTAATAAAGTTTTATTAAACTATAAAAGAGATAGATAAAGCTCCTGACATAGACATCAGAAGGGGGCAGAAAGAGTGCCCCCCTGCAAGTCTTTAGTTGAATGTTATATAGCTACTTGTTTAGTCACTCAGTCCTGTCCGACTCTATGTGACCCTGTGGACTGCAACCCACCAGGCTCCTCTGTCCATGGGATTTCCCAGGCAAGAATACTGGAGTGGGGTGTCATTTCTAGTAGTCTGATAATTAGACAAAGGAAATGTGTCAAAACTCAGAGACTGGCACCAGGCCCCTCACCCACAACATGCATTTTGAGATAACATTGGCACAAGGTGAGTTATCCCAGGCCATAAAATGATGGATGTGAGTCTTGAAGAAAGGCAGGTTTCCAAACAAATACAGTCTCATTAACATATCTTAAGAGAAGATTTGTATGAGTAAAACATACTGGTTTGTCAAGTTGGTTCTGAGTCTAAGGTGGAACCTACTTGAAGTCAGAGTCTAGGGTAAATACATAGTTCATTAACATAGCTTAAGACAAATATTTCCATAAGAAAAATGCATTGGGGTTAGCTCAAGGTTTGAGAAAAGTTAAGTTCAGGTGAAACCAAGTGTCATCATAGCAACATAGAATTTTAAAAGAAACCTCTTTTTAAATTTGTATAGAGAAGGGGTTAAAAATCTAACAATAATTTGTTTCCTCCTGCCACTTAAGAAAGAGATAAAAAATGTCTGACAGTGCAACCTATTTCCTCCTTTTGGAGACCCCTAGCCTTCCTGCCTGTTACCCTCTCAGAATGTAATTAGTAGATAAAAGAAAACACAAGAGACAAATTGAAGAGTAAGGAGTGTGTGTGCACACATATGTAGACATGTGTGTTTGTTTTAGGATTAAAGGAAGGAGGCCTGATTTCCTTAGAAGAGGAACTAAGAAAAGAAAGGGAGAAATATGACAGAATAGGAGAGGGGTTTTAGATGGTAGAATTTGGATTTGAAAGAACGAGGAAGAAGGAGAACTAAAAGTAGAGGGAAATAATCCTTTCTTTTCAACAGAAGCAAACAAGTTAATTATAAAATTAATTCAGAAGAAGAAATATCTAAATATAGCTAGGCAAATACTGACAAAGAGTGAAGTGTCCCTAGCCCCACCAGATATTAAAATACACTATAAAGACTGCAATTAAAACAGTGGGTGCTTTTTTTCAGAACAGGCAGACAAACCGTTGTAACACAATAGAAAGTCTAGAAATAGACCCAATAACATGTGTGAATTTGAGATCTGCTAAAAGCAAGACCTAAAAATAAACAGAGTGGAGTGTGCATTTTAATAAGTGGTATCATATTGAAGAAGGAAACAGACAGAACCGGCTCCATCTTGAAAGTAGGACTCCATCTTGGGCTGGACTGTGGGCTTTGAACTATATGCCCAGTATCTATCGAAACGGCATACCAACTGGAAAACCAGACCCCCAGATGGAAGAGCCCCAGGGCTCACACCTAGACTCTCTGTTACCTAAAAGAATGCCCTAATTATCTGCGTAACTGAATAGAATCATAAATTCTATTATGCTTATTAGGGTATGACCACAGGCCTATTGATAATTGTCCACTGCTAACTACCTAGGCTTGCTGCTGCTGCTGCTAAGTCGCTTCAGTTGTGTCCAACTCTGTGTGACCCTATGGACAGCAGCCCACAGCCTCCTCTGTCCATGGGATTCTCTAGACAAGAATACTGGAGTGGGTTGCCATTTCCTTCTCCCAGGCTTAAGGCATACAAATCTTGGGTTTAAGGCATACGAATCACAGCTTAACTTTGATTGTTTCTTCTTTTCCTTTGTTCAGACTAGTTTCAGAGAATTTGGGAAGGTGGGTTTGGGCACATATACTTAGGGTATATAAGGCTTTCATAAAAACTGGTCAGGGTCCTTGCCTAAGAGGAGACTCTGCCTTGGGCCTGCCAGTGTAATAAACTGACTCCACTATCGGCATTGTCCTTCTGAGTGAGTTTTTTTTTTTTTTTCCCAGACGTCTGGCTACAACAATATAACTAAGGGCTTCCCTGGTGGCTCAGACAGTAAAGAATCCACCTGCAATGTGGGAGACCTGGGTTCGATCCCTGGCTCAGGAAGATCCCTTAGAGTAGGTCATGGCAACCCATTCTACTATTCTTGCCTGGAGAATCCCCATGAATGGAGGAGCCTGATGGGCTACAGTCCATGGGGTTGCAAAGAGTTGGACACAACTGAATGACTAAGCACAGCACACCACATCATATAACTAATTGTAGAAAAATATCCTAGAAAACATAAAAATGTGTTCCTTTGCCTACCATATATACCAGGATGAATTCCAAATAGATCAGATATTTGAATGCAAAAGGTGAAACCAAATAAGTAATGAAAAACAGAAGCATTCCCCTCTAAATTAGAAGCAAGAAAGGTGTCTCTATTACTCAAAATAGATCAATAATAATGGAAATAATTTAAAACAGATTAAGATAGTAAATACAAAAGTATAGGAAAAAGACTAAGCTGAGAAAGAAATATCTGTAAATATATTCAAAGTTCTAATTTACCCAATATATATATATATATATATATATATGTGTGTGTGTGTGTGTGAGTGCTCAGTTGTTCGATTGTCTCCAACCCATGGACTGTGGCCTGCCAGGTTACTTCTGTCCATGAGATTTCCCAGACAAGAATACTGGAGTGGGTTGTCATCTCCTATTCCATGGGATCTCCCTGACCCAGTGATGGAACGTGAGTCTCTTGTGTCTCCCGTGTTGGCAGGCAGATTCTTTAACCACTGTGCCACCTGGGAATCCCCCTCTACATTATTAAAAACAAAAATAAATCCATAAAAAATGACTAGAAATAAAAATAACTCACTGAAAATGACTCAATCCCATGAAAAGATGTTAAACCTTATTATAATAAGAAGATACACTGAGATACCACTTAAAAAAAATCTATGGAATGACAAAACACATGAAAGTGTAGCAACACTGTCTGCTGGTGTGATTTTGGGAAAATAGTCTCTTATACTTTGCTGGTAGAAATGCAAAATCACACACATTTAAGGATGAAAATGTTTCCAATAGTATATATATATATATATATATATATGTATATATATATATATAATTATATATTTAATCTTTAATCCAATAATTTCACTTTTAGATATCCATCCCAAAGGAACACTGGGGAAAACACTAAAAGATGTATGCATATGCCTATTCATTGCAGGACTCTTCATAATTAAAAAAGACATAAAGGACTAGTTTAATAGTCTATACAATAGACTACACATTCTACACAATGAAGCATTAGGCAGCTGTAAAAAGGAATCAAAACTATTTCTATATCCTATTAAGTCAGTGATCTCCAGGATAAACTGTTAAGTGGAAGAAGCAGTGTGGGAAAAAGAGAAAGAAACATATCATGCTGCCAACTACATTTTAAAGTTTATATTTAAAAATAGAAGAATAAACCATAAAGTTTAAAAAAAAGTTACTCATGAAGAAAGAAGGAGATTTTGTAGAAGTGATGGGGAGTGATGTTAATTTTTTTTAATATTACTTGTACTAAATATTTGGCTTTGAATTGTGTACAAAGTTTATATCACTAAAAAATCAAAATCAAACTTTAGGGAAAGAAATTCTTAAACCTTGAAAACAGAAATGAGTCTAACTTGATATCCAATTGATGGTATAACCACATCAAGAAGAACTTTTCCAAGACTTAGAATAACTTTACTAAGCATTCCTATTGGGCTAGCTTATAAGGAGTATGTTAAAAAGTCATGCTTTGGCAATTATAGTGTTAACAGTAGCACTGTATTATTATTTTGAGACTGCTTTATGTAAAATGTGAAAAAACAATATGATTTTTACAATTCCATCATTTCTATTGTTGCTGATGAGCTTTAATCTTGGTGTAGGAGAGAGTGTAGATATAGGACAGAAAGTTAAATAAAAACCCTATAGCCTGCATTTTAATTGTAAGTATCTTGATGAACTGGTGAAATAGTTTATCTGTCTATCTATCTATCTTCAGCCTAATCTTTTAGTTCTCCACCAAAAACTTAGAAAAAGTGACAAATGCAGTAAAAACGAACATTTCTAAAACTTAATTAGCATCTTGAGTGATCCTGGGAGAGATGACTTATTTTAGGTGGACAGCCTTTAGTACAACAGACAGCAAGGCAAGTCCATCACAGATGCTTTAGGTCATGACAAAAGGACTCAGGGAGCTATTTGAAGAGGCTTCCACTGGTCAAATTTAGAACTGATGAATAATTAATAACATGCATATTAAAACATAAAATACATTTAAATCTAGGAATTCCTAATAATAACCAAAAATATTTAAAACAAGAAAAGGCAAGGGATAGAATGGACCAATTTAGCTTGGAGATTCAGAGTCCAGGAAACCACAGAGTGTGTTTCTTCAAGAAATAGACTGAGTGGGAAAAATACAACGTGGGAGAAACTTAAAAATGACTTAACAAACCTTTCACCTGTCTCCATGAATGGACCTTAATTGATCCTGATTTAGATTAAAAAGTGTAAAAAATCATGACATTTGTGAGATCACTGGAAATTGGAAGACCAAGTGAATACTTGATGATACTAAAATTGTTTTCAAGTGTGAAAATGGTAGGGTGTTATATGTTTAAACTGGCACTTAAATGATGGATGTATATATTGAAATATATGGGTCAGAAATTTACTTGAAATCAATATGAGAAGTGAAGGAAATTGGTGGGAATACACATGGAACAAGATAGGCTATGACCTGATAATTATTGAAGTTGAATAATGAGTATATGCAGGTTCCCTAGGGCTTCCCTGGTGGCTCAGTGGTAAGGAGTCCACCTGCAATGCAGGAGACATGGGTTCAACCTTTGGATTGGGAAGATTCCCCTGGAGAAGGAAATGACTACTCACTCCAGTATCCTTACCTGGAAAATACCATGGACAGGGGGCCTGGTGGGCTACAGTCCATGGACTCACAAAAGAGTAGGACACTACTTAGCAGCTAAACAACAACAAGGTTTATTATACTAGTCTTTCTACATTTATTCATGTTTGAAATTTTCTATATTAATTTTTTTTTTTAAATCAAGAATAAGACAAGAAGTTTAGTCTTGCACAGAAAGGACACCCTTTCCCCTGAATTCAAACATTCTGGCTTATTTTTAAAACACTCACCCTTTTACCTTCCATCATTCTCAGCAAAGGATTTTACCTCTTACTATCATGTGAAATATTGCTCAGCTTCCTAACAAACACCTGCAAGTTTAGAAATTTTAAAATACCCATCTTTTCTTCACTTCGAAGTATCTAAGCAAGGACTCCAACTGCGCCCTCTTTCCTGTATTTTCTTTCGACTTCTGCACTGGTGGCTTAATCTTATTATTTCAACATGCAAGAGCTCTCTGCTCTAAAAAAATAAAATAATCCCTCTTCCCTGTCCACTTCCTCACCCAGCTACTTCCATGTTTCCCCCCTCTTTTACAGAATGTGGTTGGTGGTGGTTTGGTCGCTAAGTCGTGTCTGACTCTTGCGACTCCATGGACTGTAGCCTACTTGGCTCCTCTGCCCATGGGATTCTCCAAGCAAGAATACTGGAGTAGGCTGCCATTTCCTTCTCCAGGGGATCTTCCCGACCCAGGAATCGAACTGAGGTCTCCTGCATTGCTGCAGATTCTTTACCAACTGAGCTACGAGAATAAAATTGCATAAAAAACATAACCATTCTGGCAGAGACTGATAATTGGCTCTCAATAGCCATTTGTCTTGGCTTCTGTAATATTAGATTTAGGCCACTGAAAATGAATCATATGGCTTGCCAGAGGGACATACTGGAAATGGTGTATGCAACTACTTGCTGCTATCTTTTAACTGAGAAGACAATCCTTTCTTCTCTGGCCTCACCCTCTTTCTCCCTGGATGGAATGTGGACAAAAATGACTGACATTTTGACATACATCTTGTACCATGATATGACTTTGGCAATGGAAGCAATAGATTGTGGAGCAATAAGACAGAAGAATACATTTCTGATACCTCAGAGTTCCTAATATATAAAATCCACTATATCCAAGTCATAATTCCTCAAGCTACTTGGATGTGCCTTTCACACATGCTATCTGACTGACACTTAACCGAGGTCAGCAATGATATATCACTGTACTTTCTGCACTATTAACCATTCCTTCTCTACTCCAAAAGTTCAACATTCTTATATCATAAAGCACATAAGAAATACAACTTTATATTACATTGGTGTAGCAGACAAAATTGTTTATGACTGGAAGTGACCAGCCTCTGAGCACCAAAGGCCTCACAAGGTATAAAAGATCAATGTAATGATAATTCACATAACCAACCAATAGCATACTATTGTACTATGATACATCTTTGGGGTAATTCAGTTCTAGACACCTCAGCCTCTTGTTTTTTTTTTTTTTTTTTTTTTTAAAGCTTCTTCCATCATCATCCCAGAAGAAGGAGTATTTTCTGGAGTCCTCCTGTAGTCTTTCATCTAGGGTTATTCCATTGATGCCGATTTTAATCACCTTGTCTGCACACATGCTAAGCTGCTTCAGTCGTGTCTGACTCTTTGTGACCTTGTGGACTGTACCCCACCAGGCTCCTCTGTCCATGGGAAGTCTCCAGGCAAGAACACTGAAGTGGGTTGTCATGCCCTCCTCCAGGGGATCTTCCTGACCCAGGCAACAAACCTGCATCTCCTGCATAGCAGACATATTCTTTACCTCTGAGCCACCGGGGAAAACTTCTATCACCTTACTTAAAATATATAGGTTGATGATGTCCAAGTCTATAAACACATCTTGTTTCTTTTTCTGGAACACCATTCAGCAGAAATCTAGCTTCTTATGGATAATTATCCATTTGAAGTCTTTCAGGCACTCAAATTAAATTTATTATCTTCAAGTATTCTTCTCAGCTCAGTAAATGTCACCATTGTGCACTACTTGCTCAAGGTAGAGCCCTCGAAAGTAATCTAACTTTCCCTTTTCCTCTCCTTTCTGTCTCATATCTAATAGATCAAAAGAAATCTGCTCATGCTCTTGAATCAGGCCAGACCTACTCAGGAAATATTAGTTCAGTCACTCAGTCGTGTCCGACTCTTTGCAACCCCATGAACAGCAGCATGCGGGGCCTCTCTGTCCAGCACCAACTCCCGGAGTTTACTCAAACTCATGTCCATCGAGTCAGTGATGCCATGCAACCATCTCATCCTCTGTTGTCCCCTTCTCCTCCTGCCCCAAATCCCTCCCAGCATCAGGGGCTTTTCCAATGAGTCAACTCTTTGCATGAGGTGGCCAAAGTACTGGAGTTTCAGCTTCAAAATCAGTCCTTCCAATGAACACCCAGGACTGATCTCCTTTAGGATGGACTGGTTGGATCTCCTTGCAGTCCAAGGGACTCTCAAGACTCTTCTCCAACAACACAGTTCAAAAGCATCAATTCCTTGGTGCTCAGCTTTCTTCACAGTCTAACTCTCACATCCATACATTACCACTGGATAAACCATAGCCTTGACTAGACAAACCTTTGTTGCCAAAGTAATGTCTCTGCTTTTTAATATGCTATCTAGGTTGGTCATAACTTTCCTTCCAAGGAGTAAGCATCTTTTAATTTCATGACTGCAATCACCATCTGCAGTGATTCTGGAGCCCCCCCCAAAAATAATCTGACACTGTTTCCACTGTCTCCCCATCTATTTCCCATGAAGCGATGGGAACAGATGCCATGATCTTAGTTTTCTGAATGTTGAGCTTTAAGCCAACTTTTTCACTCTCCTCTTTCACTTTCATCAAGAGGCTTTTTCATTCCTCTTCACTTTCTGCCATAAGGGTGGTGTCATCTGCATATCTGAGGTTTTTTATATTTCTCCCAGCAATCTGGATTGCAGCTTGTGCTTCTTCCAGCCCAGTGTTTCTCATGATGTATTCTGCATATAAGTTAAATAAGCAGGGTGACAATATACAGCTTCGATGTACTCCTTTTCCTATTTGGAACCAGTCTGTTGTTCCATGGCCAGTTCTAATTGTTGCTTCCTGACCTGCATATAGGTTTCTCAAGAGACAGGTCAGATGCTCTGGTATCTCTTTCAGAATTTTTCACAGTTTATTGTGATCCACACAGTCAAAGGCTTTGGCATAGTCCATAAAGCAGAAATAGAAGTTGTTCTGGAACTCTCTTGCTCTTTTGATGATCCAGTGGATCTTGGCAATTTGATCTCTGGTTCCTCTGCCTTTTCTAAAACCAGCTTGAACATCGGGAAGTTCACGGTTCACGTATTGCTGAAGCCTGGCTTGGAGAATTTTGAGCATTACTTTATGAGTGTGTGAGATGAGTGCAATTGTGTGGTAGTTTGAGCATTCTTTGGGATTGCCTTTCTTTGTGATTGGAATGAAAACTGACCTTTTCCAGTCTTGTGGCCACTGCTGAGTTTTCCAAATTTGCTGGCATATTGAGTGCAGCACTTTCACAGCCTAAGCAAATACTTTCAAATGTCAATGCTCTCTTTTTAATATGATATTTGTAATTGTCTCTAGGAGGTTAGAGCTGTCACTAGTCTCTTCAAACTGACCTTTGAAACAAAAGGCTATTCTTAAATTACTAAATTAGAACCAACTCTGTTTCAACTAAGGGAAAGAAATCACAAGCCCACAGCATGCGATACTTGTAAAGAGCATACCATATCCCACTGTAGAAAGGCCCAAGTTTTTCATTCTACTTTTCATAAGTTCAGCAAGCTCTTGTCTTTCTGACCTCCTGGAGAGGTTCAGGTGCTGCTGGGTCATTTTCTCCGAGGTTCTACCGGAATGTTTGGGGCCTTTCCTGCTCAGCCTTGGGGCACATTGCATGTTCTTCCTCCCCAGCAATGGGTGATCTGACTTATCGCTGGATGTCCAATTGTGGTGGTTACTTTGATGGTGACCTTCCTCTTCAGCATCTTTGTTGTCTTCCCCCTCTTCTACAATGATGGATAGCTGAGACTTTAAAAGCAGTGCATACTGTCAATTAGATATTTTAGGAATCATGTAGCCTAGAGTTCTATTCATATACTTTTTTGCTAAATCTTGATATACTTATATATCTCATGAGAGTTTCTACAGAAACAGCAAGATTATCATTATTGATACTAATTTTATGATACTAAAAATATTAGAAAATATATTTTTTGAACTTACATGTGAACCAGATATCCTTGCATGCTCCAGTAAAAATTTCCTTATAAAAAGAATTTAATATTTTATGTATCAAAGTTATCAAACAACAATTAGCTTAAAGTTGTTTGAAACCAAAACAAAAAGAACTAGATATTTTATAACTTTATTCAAATGAAGTCAGTGTAATGGACTTTTCTCAGTTTGCTCCTAGTATTCCAAAAGAAATTTAAATAAGACTTATGAAATTTGGTTTATTTTGGGAGTTAATAACATTTTTAAGGTTTTAAATTATTGCTCTTTCTAAAGAAGGCAATGGCATGAACTTTATAAAATGTGATTCTTTTTTTTTGTTTGTTTGTTTGTTTGCTCATATGACCCTGAGGAAAACAAAAAGCACATTTTGTTTAATTCAAACATTAATTATTTACTTAAAAAATAATTTTGAATAAAACATCACAATACACTTCAGGAATTGTTCTAAGTGAAGGTATGCTATAAATATTAATATTTCACAAATATATTCTAGAATCATAAGGAAAACTTACATTAGGCTATTCTCCATAAGAAGGAAAAACAATGAACAAATTTCTAAAGTCCATATTGATCTCCTCTTTTACTATTAAATCTGATTTTAAAGTGAGAAGCTTTCCTTTGATTACAGGCCCTTAGTGGAATGGAGCAAGACATCACAGTCCTTGCACTCTCACCATGACCTCTGCTTGCCTTTTGTCTGTGGAAAACGTTACTCAATAAGGTCAATCAGAGAAGTGAGAAATACAGAAACAAAGGAAAACAGTCAAAGGAGACTTCAGTTGAGTTTATTTAGTTCAGTCACTCAGTCATGTCCAATTCTTTGTGAGCCTATGCACTGCAGTGCACCAGGCTTCCCTGTCTGTCACCAACTCCCGGAGTTTATTCAAACTCATGTCCATTGAGTCGGTGAGGCCATCCAACCATCCCATCCTCTGTCATTCCTTCTGCTCCTGCCTTCAGTCTTTGCCAGCATCAGGGTCTCTTCCAATGAGTCAGTTCTTCACATCACAAGGCCTAAGTATTGCAGTTTCAGCTTCAGCATCAGTCTTTCCAATGAATATTCAGGACTGATTCCCTTTAGGATTGACAGCTTTGACCTCCTTACAGTCTAAGGGATGCTCAAGAGTCTTCTATAACACCACAGTTCAAAAGCATCAATTCGTTGATGCTCAGCTTTCTTTACAGTCCAATTCTCACATCCATACATGACTATTGGAAAAAACACAACCTTGACTAGATGGAAATTTGTCAGCAAATTAATGTATCTGCTTTTTAATATGCTGTCTAGGTTGGTCATAACTTTTCTTCCAAGGAGCAAGCGTCTTTTAAGTTCATGTCTGCAAGCACCAACTGCAGTGATTGTGAAGCCCCCCCAAAATAAAGTTTCTCACTGTTTCTATTTTTTTCCCCATATATTTGCCATGAAGTGATGGGACCGGATGCCATGAACTTTGTTTTCTGAATGCTGAGTTTCAAGCGAACTTTTTCATTCTCCTCTTTCACATTCACCAAGAGGCTCTTTAGTTTTTCTTTGCTTTCTGCCATAAGGGTGGTGTCATCTGCATATCTGAGGGTATTGATATTTCTCCAGGCGATCTTGATTCCAGCTTGTGCTTCACCCAGCCTGGCATTTCTATGATGTGTCCTGCATATAAGTTTAATAAGCAGGGTGACAATATACAGCCTTGACATACTCCTTTCCCTATTTGGAACCAGACTGTTCTTCTATGTCTACTTCTAACTGTTGTTTTTTGACCTGCATATAGATTTCTCAGGACACAGGTAAGGTGGTCTGTTATTCCCATCTCTTTCAGAATTTTCCACAGTTTATTGTGATCCACATAATCAATGGCTTTGGGATAGTCAATAAAGCAGAAGTAGATATTTTTATGGACCTTATGAAGCTACGAAGGTTAAACAACTTCTACATGTATTATACATATATATATATATATGTATATATATATATATATGTAATTTTTAAAGATTCTTTCTCCTTATAAGTTATTATAAGATACTGAGCAGAGTTCCCTATACTATACAGTAGGCCCTTGTTGGTTATCTATTTTATATATACTAGTGTGTATACATTAATCCCATTGGAATAAGAGAATATTTCACTCAAAATATGGAATCCTCCTTTTAGTTATAGAACATAGGTTGGAAGTATTAAAAATTCCAATACTATGGCTTTGCAACAATGGATGCTTTTGTAAGTCTTAACTTACTCTAGTCTTACCTGGTTGATAATATACTAAAAATCCTCTTCTCTGAAAGTAAAATACATTAACCATCAAGTAATATCTGCCATCAGTAGAG
The DNA here is from genome assembly GCF_019320065.1 of Cervus canadensis. Classification (NCBI taxonomy): domain Eukaryota; kingdom Metazoa; phylum Chordata; class Mammalia; order Artiodactyla; family Cervidae; genus Cervus; species Cervus canadensis. The sequence goes on from NC_057398.1 coordinate 69,398,523, forward strand.
AATATCAATCTATGTTCAGTAGTTTCAGTTTACATGTACTCTGTAGCAAAAATGAAAAGGTGTTAGTTCATTCATATTCAGCTACTTGGCTTGCACAGATTTGTGAAATACAATCTTAAGTTTATTTGAAGTACTCTTGCTAGTCACAAGTCCCTGTATTAGTTTGATTTCCTGCAAATATGTGGAAACATTAATTTTGTAAGATCAAATACTCAAGATATTATGCTCATATAATGTCATTGACAATTCAAGTCACAGAACCACTAGTTAACAAATATTTTAGGGGAGGATTGAAGATTTGCTTATTTTCCATAAAGGATAAAACACTGCTTTTTTGTCTTTGTGAATACTTTTCTTAGTTATGTGTCCAGGAATTATATCAAGTATATATGAGCTAAATAATACTGGATCCCCTAGTCATCTCTGTTTGAATTCCCTCAAGGAAAAGAATATCAATTTATATAAAAAAATCCATAGGACTTGCAAGCCATTTTTATCATTTCAATGAAAGCAAATTTTGTTTTTTTTAATTTCAGTATAACTAAAGAAAAAGGGAATTAGAAGGATTTGGGGATTCATTTTAAGAAATCTAAACTAATCTAAACACAGAGATTGCTATTTGCATGTTTGGAATTTGCATTCATTTCTTCCCTCCTTCCAACAGGATAATAAAAAGAATCACAAAATTGAGTGACATTTTGGATATTTTCTAGCTTTGTGCCTATAACAAAACTGTGTAACCACTGTGTAAAATAAGAATAATGATACTTTCTACCTCACAGAAATACTGTGTGAATTCATATAAAACATCAATATATAAATAAAACATGTCATCTGTAATCTCCTATATATAATAATTATATATCCTAGTAAGAATGATGATCCACAATATCAGTCTTTGGTAATAAACATGAAAATATTCTATTACTGGGTACTAAATGTGTGTTTGGGGGATGTACAGGTGCATGTACTTGGGTATTTTAAAAGAAGATCTATTTATAAAAATCATTTTTCCATAGCCATTTCATCACCTGATTGTAACTATTGTGTTCCTAACATGACATCATGACCAACTGGAAATAGTAAAGAGAGTGGTGCTAGGATACAGGATCATGATTCATGTAGGGCCTTTTCCTGAACCTTGAGTCAGAGTCATAGCGTGCTTAAAAACAAATATTCTGGCATCAGATAGGGCTGGGTTTAAATATTCTTACCTGTTCTGTAATCCTGATTATGTAACTTAAACTCTCTAAGTTAAATCCAGTTTCCTATCTGAAAAATGATAATTATATTCTTTCTTTGCTCACACTGTTTTTCCAAGCAAATCTAGGAGATGATACATGAGAGGTAAATAACAGAGTGCCTGTCTCAGTAAATGCTCAATAAATATTAGTTAATATTATGGTTCATAATCTTACACAAAAATGGATACAGGAAAAATAAATAATTATGAGGAGCTATATAAAGTCAAAAGTATCAAGAAGACAGGAATGACTCATATTTTGGTGTAGTTTTCTCTATCAGTGACTATCTTTTATAAGAATTCAAGGTACTTATAAACAAATTCTTGGAGAAAAATGTTTCTTTGGTTAAAGTTTTGTAGAATATTAGAAACAGTAAAAGTATTTAAGTCAAAGAGGAGATTTATTGTTTTGCTTCTATGAATTATTTTTCACTATTTCTATGTATAATAGGGGAACTGTGGCTTGACTTATTAGTACCTTAATTGTCAGAAGCCTCATATAATTATTAACTTAAAAAAAAAAACAAGATTTAACATTGATGTTTGTGAGAATAAAAATATATTTACATGTTGTTATGATCTGATTTGAATGCTGTGTCCCCCTCAAAATTCATATGTTGAAATTCTAACCCCCAAGCATATTTTTAGGCGTAGTCTTTGGGGTGCGATTAGGTCATGAGGGTGGAGTCATTATCAGTGGGATTAGCTCCCTTATAAAGGAGACCTCTAGGGCTTCCCTGGTGACTCAGAAAACAAAGAGTCTGCCTGCAATGCAGGAGACATGAGTTTGATCCCTGGGTTGGGAAGATCCCCTGGAGGAGGAAATGGCAACCCACTTCAGTATTCTTGCCTTCAGTAATGTCATGGTCTGATCTGAATGTTTGTGTCCCCTCAAAATTCATATGATGAAATTCTAAACCATGGAGAATCCCATGGACAGAGGAGCCTAGCAGGGTACATTCCATGGGGTCACAAACAGTCAGACATGACTGAGCAACTAATAAAGTGATCTCTAGCCCCTTCCACCATATGAGGATGCAAAGAAAGTTCTGTGATCAAAACGGGACCATCACTTAAAGGTGCTTCCACCCTTATCTTAGACTTATGGCTTCCACACCGTGAGAGATAGATTTTGGTTGTTTATAAGCTACCCAGCCTGTGCTATTTTGTTACAGCAGTACAAACAGACTAAGGCACATATTTTATATGCAATGATTCTAAAAATATATTTATATAGTTCAATAAGGAAATGAAAAGTTCATATGGCTACCCCAACAATTTTCATTTAAAATGAAAATTTTATCTTTATAAAAGTTATATTATTTTCCAAATATTTATAATTTCATATGGTTGAAAAAGCAAAAAGTTATATCTTCATAATAATGACTTGAAGACTTTATAAATGAGATGTTTCTTATATGAAACTGCTAAACTATTTTAACTTCCAGAAAAGTATAAAGTGTGAAATTCCCAAGGTATAGTAAATATTCTTTTCCACACTTTACACATACACATACACATAATCGTAGGTGACAAAATTCAGCTATCTCTAAATTTTTTATTGAAGAGTTATTCATGTTGTAGTTTACTGAGCATCTGTGGAACAAAGTGGTATTTTAAAATAAAACAATTCACCCAGTAGTTTGAGAGTGAGTGTTAGTAATCTGGGTTCATGACTCCCTTAAGTATAGTTTTACAGCTTTTATAATAGACTTAAATGGTGCCAGCTAATTTATGACTGAAGGCATTCTGAATTGATGCTAAAGAAGAAAACAGAGGAAAATGAAATCACTGGAGATGTGTTAGTTGAGCATTTTATGAAAGAATTCCTATAAAATGTTTTCCATCATAGAAAGGTTATATTATCATAATATTTGTGAGATCATTGAAAATTAAACCCATAAGCACCATAGCTAGTGACTCTGGGTCCCCTCGATATTTCTTTTTATTAGTAAAAATCCACAGAAAGATGTCTCTCTGGTTTTCAATAAAGACTCAGTTTTTAGTCTAAGAAAAGATAGAAAACAGTTACATCATATTTAGATGTATTTTCAGAATCAGAAATAAGTAAAGAAAAAGCAATATTATAGTCTTAAAAGCTGCTGTATTTGGAATCAAATGCTAGGTTATAGTTTTAATCACATCAGGCCAATGCTTCATTATTTTGAGCAAACCAACTGAGATTCTTGAAAAGACTGATAGTAATTCTTATCCTGGTTTTCATAGCAAAAATAAACAAAAACTTTCAAGAAAATAATAGCAAACATCTCACATAAATTCTAAAGTCTAATAATTACTCAAGAATTCAAGTTCAAATAATATATTTTCTAACAATTTGCTGGAATAATGAACACTATTCCAATAGTTTGACTTGATCCATATCTAGAAATAAAATAATTCATCTACATGTTCTCTTGGGTACCTTTCAATTTCATCTATTATTCTATGAAGTTTGCTAGTAGTAGTTAGAATCTCCATTAACTATTAACTCACCACTTCAACCCAATATTCAAAAGTCACTGTTTAATTCTATGTCCAAGTGAAAAATTATTTCAGATTCTCTACTTAAAGATAACGTTGCATAATCTCCAGACTTATGTTACTTGTTTCCCACTATGGTCAAACATGTTGTGTCCTCTTCCTGCCCATCCCCTCATCCTGGAGCCCTGCTCCTTTCTGTCTGTCTGTCTCTCTCTCTGCCCTGTCCCTCTCTGTTATATGTAACACCTTTCTGTTATTATCTGTAAAAGAAAAATCAAACCTAGTCAGTTACTTTTCAATTTAGCATTTAAAACTCTTTTTTTTGGTTATTTATGTGTTCTAAATGTACACTTTAAGTTATATATTTACACATCTTTGTGATCTGGTTTCAATGTGTATGTGTGGGGTGGGCATGTGTTTAACTAAATCTCTGCTTTATTTGCTCTCTGTGAAATGTGAAACCCAGCTAATTCATTATCTTGATATTATTTCTGATATTGGTCACTGACTTTATATTTTTTCCTTTGAGCCTTCAGTGCTGTCATTCAGAAACAACTAGTGTACAGTGTTTCAATTAGTCTATGCCTTTCCTAATGCTTTAAGCCCAGAAAATCATACATTTTTCTTCTCTGTTTAGGATCTTGACTACTGTTATCATGTAATTAGTAACTACATGGTAGATGTCTTCCCTTAAAACATAAATTAACTTTATTATTAGCCTAAATATTAATTTAACTGATATTTTAATTAACCATAAATTATTAAATTATTATAAATTAATTATTTTAATTTCATTAATTTAAATAACTCATCTCAGTTCATAAAAGAAAATTGATAAATAATTTTGACTTTATTTTCATTGGTTGTGTTATTTTCCTAGACACCTCATACAGTGATTCATAAATATACAGACTTAGGCAGCATATATATTACTTATTTTATTTTTTATCACATGTTTAGGAAGTTACATTTCAAAAGAACCACTTAGGTTTTTAAATTTTTACAAACCAATGTCTGAGGGACATGTATGGATATTAAAGGTATGGGATAATGGTGGAAGATTAAGCTGGATCAGGCAGAATTTATTGATGCGGACTCAATAAGCACTTAAATTTGCAGCCTGGGGAGTCAGAAAGGGCTCTAAGAGTTGTAACAACTGCGCAGCAAGCAGGGTATTTAGGCCATAAGGACCTAATGGAGGATTTTTTGCTCTGACTTGGTAACTGGTTGTACTGTCTGCTGATAAGCACGCTTGCTGAGTTGTGTCGCTGCCTACTGTCAAGTGTTAGCTTTGAGCTGCACAGTTTTTCGTCGCATTTGTTCAGTCCTCTCATGCTTCTGTCTGGGTTTCACCAATCCAAGTCAGAAGCTTCAGTCTTTGGCATTTAAGGACCAGAGGATGGAGCTGGGGCTCTGTCACTGGTCTCAGATTTTTCTGTGTGTTTCACATTCAACTGTGTGAGTCTAGATTCCAGTAAAGGGCATGGCTGACACTAAATTCAGGGAAAGACACTTATCCCATGACCATTAGTTGTGTGTCTAAAGCAGACACCAAACTCCATTGCACAGAGCGTCAGGGGGAAATGCTGACACCTTGGGTACCACAGAGGTAGATTACGTGGTTACTTGTGTGGAGGAAGAGCAGTTCATGCTGAGATCCACACTCCTGAAAACAGCTCCCTGAGACCCTACAGAATGCTTCCGCTGCTGCTGCCTGTACCTCTGCAACAACAAAGATTTTGATACCCAGAGTCATAAGGAGAAGTACTCATGGGACACTGTTGCTGAGTTAAGCCTCAATGAATATATAATAGTCTTATGTAAAGAATCTACATAAAACAATATTATTGATCCAAGTGTATTAAGGCTTAGAAATTATCACTTCCTTCTGAAAACTGGAAGGACTCAGATCAGCTTTATAATTTTACATTCAGTTCTGATTTCATAGACTTCAGCAGCCATGCACTAAGAAACTGTGAGTAAAAGCTTAATTTATTTCCTGTGGCAGGGCAAAGTGAAAGAATGATGTGCATGCAGTTTAAGTCATTAAGTGAACAGAAAGCCAGGGCTATGTAGTTAAATCAAACAGATTGGATGCATTTAAATAGCTTCTTGCTACTAGGTGTGAAAGTGCAACTCTTAAAGTAAGTAAGAAATGCTTTCCTAGGGTTGAAAATAAACAAGACAAGAATGAGTACAGCTAGGAAATATTAGAAAAAGTAAAAGAATAAATAAATAAAAGTATTCGAGGGTAAAAAAATTATAAGAGGAAAGTAAAAGAAAATTATATATCAGCTCAGACTCATGGTGTACGTAAGTGTATGAATTAGAATGCATTTAAGGCTAGTGAATATATCTATATTTGAAAATATTATAAGGTGTTTATCCAAATCACTGGAATACTTACTATTTTTTATTTATAAATTTAAGTGTATTGATACAAACATTTTCTGAAGCAGAGTCATCCACTCAAAAATAATGCAGCAGAGAAAAATGATGAGAAAAGATCTATGTTAGTCCATGTACCTTGCCACATAGAATTATTTGCCATTAACTATGAACAATTCTGTTAACACATTTCTAATATTTTTCTAATTAGTGAAGTGATAATAATAACCTCCCTACTTAATTTCCACTCTGCTATGCATAGAGAACAACCCAAGTCACACAGAGCTAATAAAAATAGGAGACAACTTTAAGCATAGATTGTGTGGATCCAAGTCCAGTGCTTATTTGCTCAGGCAAAATAATTGGATAAATGATTCTTCTAGGAACAGAGACAGAAGGAACATAAGGAATGACTAGAACATAGAAGAGTCTAAAATCCAGCGACAAGAAATTGACTTGGTATGACAGGCATCAAAAATTCACTGTGTGAATCATGCAAGGAAAATGATCATTAATCTGTATGTATCACGCAAGATCTTGAAGGGAAGAGAATTTGGATACAGTATATCCACCAAGAAGTCATTAAATCCAAGAATAGGCATGAAAAGTTCACGTCCACTTACTGAGAAATTTTTCTTGCATGTTTGCTGACTCATTCCAAGCACCTAGGTGAGTGCATCTGCAGCCCTGTGGTGTTGCAGCCTGGCAGAGTTGAGACCAGAACCTGCCCCATAACTCGAGGGTGCGACTAACTACGCCCTCGAGATTGTCCCAGTAAGCATGCCCAACAGACATGCTTGGGGTGGGACCCTGCTCTCTGTTCCTCTTCACTGCCTGTCCCTGTATCCATCCCCATGGAAACAAAGCAAGATGTTCCTGATCAACAGCAGGGTCTTACTTTTACTCCCTCTTTATGGTGTGCTGATCAAACTTCCCAGTACAACTATTTCCTAGTGATGTCATGTGACTTCTGCCAATAAATGTATGGGCTGAAAGGAGCAATTCTGTCTTCATGCCATGGAGAGGAGGAGGGCCCCCTGCTTCCCTGCTTGCCAAATTATATGTGTCTGTCTTTTCATTATGCTTTCGCCACCTTACAGGTCTTTCTCACTCGCTGTGCTGGACATTGGCATGGTGGTGCTCAGGAAATGTTTCTAATCCTGGGAGATAAGATAGGGAGGATCTGGCAGATAATGAGTTTGTTCTTCATGTTTAAGAATTAGAACAGCAACCATAGAAAACACAAATGTGCTCTCCATCAACCTCAAAATAATGACTGAAACTATAAGATTCAACTAGTGTTCCAAGGTCATGTGCAGAAAAAGAGGGAAGACTATACACATAGCTTTGGTAAAGGCCTGGTTTTGGTTCAGGTGTCTGTTCCCATGTTGATTTTCATACAAAGCATTTTGAGATCTCAAAGCAGGTGGTGGAAAAGAGGGAAGTGGCCAGAAATTGGCAGAAGCTCCTTTGGTGAAATCTAATGGTCGGTGATACCATCCAACCATCTCATTCTCTGTCATCCCCTTCTTCTCTGCCTTCAATCTTTGCCAGCATCAGGGGCTTTTTCAATGAGTCAGTTCTTCGCATCAGGTGGCCAAAGTATTGCAGCTTCAGCTTAAGCATCAGTCCTTCCAATGAAAATTCAGGACTGATTTCTTTTAGGATCGATGGGTTGGATCTCCTTGCAGTCCAAGGGGCTCTCAAGAGTTTTCTCCAACCCCACAGCTCAAAAGCATCAATTCTTTGGCTCTCAACTTTCTTTATAGTCCAACTCTCGCATCCATACATGACTACTGGAAAAACCATAGCTTTGACTAGACAGACATTGGTTGGCAAAGTAATGTCTCTGCTTTTCAATACACTGTCTAGGTTGGTCATAACTTTTCTTCCAAGGAACAAGTGTCATAAAGTCTGTCTCTGTTTCCATGGTTTCCCCATCTATTTGCCATGAAGTGATGAGACCGGATGCCACGATCTTAGTTTTCCGAATGTTGAGCTTTAAACCAACTTTTTCATTCTTCTCTTTCACTTTCATCAAGAGGCTCTTTAATTCTTCTTCAATTTCTGCCATAAGGTTGGTGTCATCCGCATATCTGAGGCCATTGATATTTCTCCCAGTAATCTTGATTCCAGCTTGTGCTTCATCCAGTCCAGCGTTTCACATGATGTATTTTGCATATAAGTTAAATATGCAGGGTGACAATATACAGCCTTGACATACTCTTTTCTTGATTTGGAAACAGTCTGTTCTTCCATGTCCAGTTCTATCTGATGCTTCTTGACCTGCATACAGATTTTTCTGGGGGCAGGTAAGGTGGTCTGGTATTTCCATCTCCTGAAGAATTTTCATTTGTTGTGATGCACAAAGGCTTTGGCATAGTCAATAAAGTAGAATTAGGTGGTTTTTTTGGGAACTCTCTTGCTTTTTATATGATCCAATTGATATTGGCAATTTGATCTCTTGTTCCTCTGCCTTTTCTAAATCCAGCTTGAACATCTGGTTGTTCATGGTTCATGTACTATTGAAGCCTGGCTTGGATGATTTTGAGCATTTCTTTGCTATTGTGTGAGATGAGTGCAATTGTGCAGTAGTTTGAACATTCTTTAGCCCACACTTAGATCATGGTGTACTTTCTGAAATCCAAAGATGAAGCCCCATTCTAGGATAGGAGGTAAATCCTTGCCTCTCCTTGATGTCCTGAGTTATAGAAACAATCGCAGGACAGGAGATTAGAGTCAAGCTTTCAGATGGAAGATCACAGTAGCAACATCTAAAATGAGTTGTTATTGGGACTTTCTAGGTGGTCCAGAGTTTGAAACTGTGTCTCCAATGTAGGCGATGTGGGTTGGATTCATGGTCCAGGAGCTAAGTTCTCACATGCCTTGGGACCAAAACACACACACACACACACACACACACACACACACACACCAAAATATAAAATGGAAGCAATATTGTAACAAATTCAATAAAGACTTAAAATAATTTTTTAAATAAAAGGAGTTGTTATAGGCAGGAACTGAACAGAAAAAAGAGGAGGAAAAGAAATAAACCAGGGGAAGCAAGAGTAATTCATAAAATGAAAACAGACAAGAGAATTTTAAAATGTAAGAGACAGTGACCCCAGTTAATGTATCTTTGATGTTTAAACAAATCAAAACTAATTTAAAATGCTAATGGTTTTGGCTAAAAGAGATTTTTAGTAAGAATAGGATTGATTAAAGTGTGAGGAAAAACTGGGAGACGTGAATAAGAAATAGAATGGAAGTCATACATGAACTCTTCTGAGAATTTAACAGCAACAGTGAAGTAAGAAAAACAAATAGAATAAAAGGGGAAAGTTTCTTGAGGTTTGAGGAAATCTGAACAAATTTGAAGGTTGAGAGAGAGAAAGGGAGAGAAAAGTTGGGAAGAAAAAATTGTAGAAGAAAAAATTGGAATTACAAGGATAAATATATTTTAATATCTAAATTGCAATTAGAGCTTTTTCTTCATAAAAGGATTTTTAGCAGACACTTATATTGGAACACTTAAACTTCCCAGCAAATTAGAGAGAAGATGCTTAGCTTACAGAGAGAATTACCTGGAGGATTTTAAGGCCTAGAATAGTAACTATAAGAAAGAAAGCAATTACAGGAAGAAAGTTACAAGTCAACTTTCAATTGGCTACAAAACTTCAGAAATGAGCCAAATCTTTGACTTTCTGCATCTGAAATGGTAAGTCAGAGAAGAAGAGATATTAAAGCTTGACATCTAAATAAAAAGTGCAGAACATATGACTCAACATGGAAAACTTCAACAGAGCCAAAAACTACATTCAAAAAAATTAAGTCCACTTTCAAACGTTAATCTGTATAATTTTTAACCAAATGAAAACTCCTTTCTGGGACATGGTGTTACTACTAACTAGTGTTTCTACCACTGTGGACTAGGTCTGGATTCACACTCAAGAATGCCTTTAGGAGAGGCAAGGTAAAGAAATTTGGCTTGTGACATGTTCCTAAAATACTCCCTGAAATAATGTCTGCCAGTACATTATAAATAAAATGAAAACTTATGAATCAGGTCAAGTGAAATACTGCTACAAATGAAAAACTTTAGGCCTAGAAGTTTCATCTCATTTGTAACTTTTCAAAGCATTATAAAACATATTCTAATAAATAAACCATAAAAATTCTAAGATGAGCTCAATAAACCTTGCTTTGCCAGACCTGTGTTCTGCATCAAACTAGAATTTCAATTTGTGTCACCAGCAGACAGCCATGGTAGCTGTAACTGCTGAGCAACTTCATGCTAAACAAATGTTAGATTGTCTATGTACAATCATGTGAAAAATGTTGGAAAGCAGCTAAAACATTCTTACACCCCAAAGAGAAGCTTCCTTAGTACATATTTTGTAAACTCTAAAGAAATCAATATATAGAAAATCAAAATTAGAATATTTAAGAATATAACAGAGTGAGAGCTTATTAAAACTTAAATAAATAATGTAGAATGTTCAGAGTAATTTAATAAACAGTTTACATTGATTACATGGCTTCAAATCATAGAGAACACACCAGTCATTCTGTCAAACTTTCGGGAATTTTGATAACATAGAGCTTCTCTCTGAATTTCAATGAGTTCAAAAATAGACTCATAATTTCCTTGGTAATTTTGACACAAAAGGTTTACACTTGTGATTGTATTCCACAGCGGGCTGAAATGTACCACTGTTTTCACATTGAAAATGCAATTTTTAAAGTTGAAAATATTTATATTTTCAATAGTTTCTTTAATTCTATTTATGTTTGGGAGTTTGTGTTAAGTTCTAAGGTCATAAAGACAATTATTTAACATGATTACATGAAGAAAATGGAAAATAAAATAAAAAATGCAAATCACATAAAGATAAATCAAGGTTTCAAGAATATAAATGTATAAGAAGAAATCCATCACAGGTCCTATTTGAATCCTCAAACTACCACACAATTATACTCATCTCACATGCTAGTAAAGTTATGCTTAAAATTCTCCAAGCCAGGCTTCAGCAATACGTGAACTGTGAACTTCCAGATGTTCAAGCTGGTTTTAGAAAAGGCAGAGGAACCAGAGATCAAATTGCCAAGATCTTCTGGATCATTAAAAAAGCAAGACAGTTCCAGAAAAAACATCTATTTCTGTAATATTGACTATGCCAAAGACTTTGACTGTGTGGATCACAATAAACTATGGAAAATTCTAAAAGAGATGGGATGGGAATACCAGACCATCTGACCTGTCTCTTGAGAAACCTGTATGCAAGTTAGGAAGCAACAGTTGGAACTGGACATGGAACAATATACTGGTTCCAAATAGTAAAAGGAGTTAGTCAAGGCTGTATATTGTCACCCTGCTTATTTAACTTCAATGCAGAGTACAACATGATACTGCAGAGTACATGCAGTTGGGCTGGAGGAAGCACAAGATGGAACCAGGATTGCTGGGAGAAATATCAATAACCGCAGATATGCAGATAACACCACCCTTATGGCAGAAAGTGAAGAAGAGCTAAAGGGCCTCTTGATGAAAGTGAAAGAGGAGAGTGAAAAAATTGGCTTAAAGCTCAACATTCAGGAAACTAAGATCATGGCATCTGGTCCCATCACTTCATGGGAAATAGATGGGGACACAGTGGAAACAGTGGCTGACTTTATTTTTCTGGGCTCCAAAATCACTGCAGATGGTGATTGCAGCCATGAAACTAAAAGACACTTGCTCCTTGGAAGGAAAGTTATGACCAATCTAGACAGCATATTAAAAAGCAGAGACATTACTTTGCCAACAAAGGTCCATCTAGTTAAGGCTATGGTTTTCCCAGTGGTCATGTATGGATGTGAGAGTTGGGCTATAAAGAAAGCTGAGCACAGAAGAATTGATGCTTTTGAACTGTGGTGTTGGAGAAGACTCTTGAGAGTCCCTTGGACTGCAAGGAGATCCAACCAGTCCATCCTAAAGGAGATCAGTCCTGGGTGTTTGTTTGAGGGACTGTTGAAGCTGAAACTCCAATACTTTGGCCACCTGGTGGGGAGAGCTGACTCATCTGAAAAGATCCTGATGCTGGGAAAGATTGAGGGCATGAGAAGGGGACAGCAGAGGATGAGATGGTTGGATGGCATCACTGAGTCAATGGACATGGGTTTGGGTGGACTCTTGGAGTTGGTGATGCTCAGGGAGGTCTGGCATGCTGCAGTTCATGGGTTCGCAAAGAGTCAGACATGACTGAGCGACTGAACTGAACTGAACTGATCTATACTATACACAGTTTTTTAAAAATTTGGCATTTATTGGCTATGAAGGTGAACAGCAGGGTAACAGATTCTACAAATTTGTTGAGTATACTCTAAAGATGTCAGTATTTTAATATGCTTTAAAATGATCTCTTTCTAGTTTCTAGTAAAATTTCCACTGGTTTTATTTCACTTTAAGAAAATGTGACCTTCAAAACACTGGAAAACTAAAGGCAAATATAATTTTACATTTTCTTACCAAAAAACAAGAATAAATATATTCGTTAGTTCAGAAGATTTCAGATTTTGGAAAGATAGTACTGCATCGTGTACTGAATAGTAGGTAATACCCTCAGAGGGCCTTGGTTAGCATTTTATAATAAAAATAATATTTCTGTAATGAAAAATGTGAATGCTAATTTTAACTGGAATAAGTAAATATTAGAGAAAATCTCACAACTGTTAAAGTGGGGTTTTGCCAAAAAATCAGCTCAATAAGCTTTTTGAATTTGAGAATTATGGAGAAAAAATTGTCGGCAGAAATTTCATTCTCCTTTGTCCTCTAGGGAAGCCTAAGTTCTTGCTGATTTTCTGTTTTATGAGCTGAGAGATCCTGGTATTTGTAAAACTTCACGGAAATAGACACGTAGAGAGTGGTTTATTCCTGCTCAATGATGTACAACTAGCTGAAAAGTGGCTGACCCAGGTGCACATACTTGCCATGAATGAATTTTTCTGACCCTGAACGAGCCCCCACTATATGTCTGTCTTTGTATGAATCCTGCTTTCACCAATTACAGCCTCAACTGAGTAAATGTGCTAGGACTTTAATAAATTTCATGATTTTAACTATATGTATATTTTATCAGTGACGTGTCATTGCAAAGACATCTACTAAAGGATTTGGAGCCATCCCCCTCCCAGCCAAAGCAGTGCTATAACTTAAGATAATTTTTTTCTCTTTAAACCAAATATCATTAGATTCACTAAGTTCTTATTGTATTTTTTAAATATAATCAGGAATAAAAGAATGGCTTCCTCTTTGCACAAAACCCAATGTCTTTACTGAGTAAATATTTAATTGATGTACCCCTCTTAAAAAAAAAAAAAAAAAAGAACATTGACTTAAGGGATATCACCTTATTGGTACTTTAGCATCTTGCAAAACTATAAAGCCAGATAATGTTCCCAAGTTATCTCTTAAATATTTCTAAATATTAAATCTCAAATAAGGAAACACATAATATACTCACTCTGTTAACAGTCATCAGGAAAAGCAATCTTTCTATAGGTGAACTTACATCCTTTTGTGTATCAAACTACAATTATTAAATAACTCAACAGTCTTATTTTTGCCTTATTTGCCAGAAAAATAAAAGTAGAATTCCTTTTCAAGTGTAGCAGTCAGGTCATGTTAGATATAAAGTAACATTAATTTCTGCCCCTACTAATACAGTTTGCTGTAAAAGCACTCGAAGTTTATTGTAATCTTTAAATTGTCTTTCTTCTATCATAGGTAGTGTATAAAATTTAAACAAAAATATGTGTTCCATTCAATTATCTTTTCCCAATCAATACTGTTGACAGCATACAACAATGTCTCTTAATAATATAAAATTACAAAGATGGATATGAACTTGACCAAGGGAAGAATTAACTATTTTCAAAAACCCATTTACAAAATCCATATTGTAAGATAAAAACAGGATAGCATTCTGCTAATTGGAAATCCTCTTTGAGACACGTGCACCCCAATGTTCATCACAGCACTGTTTATAATAGCCAGGACATGGAAGCAACCTAGATGCCCATCAGCAGATGAATGGATAAGGAAGCTGTGGTACATATACACCATGGAATATTACTCAGCTCTTAAAAAGAATTCATTTGAATCAGTCCTAATGAGATGGATGAAACTGGAGCCCCTTATACAGAGTGAAGTAAGCCAGAAAGATAAAGAACATTACAGCATACAAACACATATATATGGAATTTAGAAAGATGGTAACGATAACCCTATATGCAAAACAGAAAAAGAGACACAGAAGTACAGAACAGACTTTTGAACTCTGTGGGAGAAGGTGAGGGTGGGATGTTTCGAAAAGAATAGCATGTATATTATCTATGGTGAAACAGATCACCAGCCCAGGTGGGATGCATGAGACAAGTGCTTGGCCTGGTGCACTGGGAAGACCCAGAGGAATCAGGTGGAGAGGGAGGTGGGAGGGGGGATCGGGATGGGGAATACATGTAAATCCATGGCTGATTCATATCAATGTATGACAAAACCCACTGAAAAAAAAAAAGAAAAGAATCCTCTTTTCCTTACCAAGCTTGACTAAGTAGTGGTTAATTGCTTAAGTATGAAAACACTTTTTACTTTTAACCTTTAATCAAATAATATTTTGGGGATGCAATATTCTTAAAATTTTAGGTGTATGTGGTCAAGTTGTCCTACACATTTAACTGTCTGGTATGTTCCTCCCATCGGTCATGCCTGATTTTCTCCAATTTGGCCTTGCTCTTTGTAGTGTGAACCACGGGACCACAGCCAATGACAAACTCAGATTCAACTGCAGAGATGGCAATAAGATATCGTTTAGCACCTCTGAAACTGCAGTGAAACCAGCAAAGAGCATCTCAGAAAAATGGAACTATTTTCTTCTGACCTCTGTATCACTTAATTAAATGTCAAACTATAAATTGTAGTAAGAAATTAAAGATCTACTCCATTACCTTTATGCTTCCTTTAAAGCTCTTCTTTTCTACACATAGATTCACTGATTTTAATCACAAGCTGGCATAATGATGGCTTCCCTGATAGTTAAGTTGTTTAAGAAACTGCCTGCAATGCAGGAGACCCCGGTTTGATTCCTGGGTCAGAAAGATCCCCTGAAAAAGGGATAGCCTATCCACTTCCAGTATTCTGGACTGGAGAATTCCATGGACTGTATAGTCCTTGGGGTCATAAAGAGATGGACACTACTGAACGACTTGCAGTTTCACTTTTCATTTTGTTGTAATGATTACATGACTATTAAAATGCATTAATTGATCTAAGTCTCATAGTTGGGGCTCTGTTTCATATAAGACTGAAGAAAGAAATGGTTAACCAAAGTTTTGAGTAACTTTGGTGTGTCTGAAGAAGATAAATATTTCAAGACTATAAACCATATTTTATAACCACACAGTATGACCAAATTAAAATGTGGATACATTTTCAATCTTATGCAGCCACTGTAAATTCAGTTCCATTTTTAATATGCTGTAATTTGCTATTATAATTACTGAACTTCCCCCTAGGAAGGTCTGGCACTGTTCTTGGGGTTTTTTTTCTTGGCTCCAAAGTAGTCCTCAACCTAGAGTTTGAAAAATGTGAGTTTCATACTCCCTAACTTATCTCTGTTTCCTTCTTTCCAAATGCTAATATATTGGAGTTGAAGATTATATTAAGAACTAGATTGCTTGCCCAGAGAAATTTTCTTATGTGTCAAAAATGTACTTAAAATTAATTTACTTCCTGAAAACCTACAAAAGACATTCAGAGACCAAACTCTAGAATATCCCTTTAGCCAAAAATATTTTATGGTATTTAATGGTATATTTCAAAAATAAGTTTCTAGGTTCAGGAATGGCAGTTTTCAATCACATTAAACATTAAGACAGGAATATCTTGATGTTTTTAAACCTCAGATGTAGTAAGCTTTTGAGATTCCATTCTGTAGATTCCATTGGGAGCATCCCCAGTAGAAGAACATAACTTCTGATAAAGTCTGGCATAAGTCCTGATCCGTAAGTCGTCTGCAGTGATCTTCATCTGTAATATAATTGGATTATTTACATAGCAAATTTTAAAGAAATAAAAAACTCAGTGGTTATTTTTCATTCCTTAAAGGTAGATTTTACTGATATTTTAAAATTGCAAAACAACATTTCATAAATGTTAACCCACATATTAAAGTTATTTACTGCATTCCATTTAAACCTTATCCCCCGGGTTCACCCAAATTTAAGAAACCCACTGCTCAATTTGTGGCAGCATGGCATTGCATTAGTTCCATATCAGTGGGAGACATCACTGGTAATTGATTGGGAATTGTTGGAAACCTGTATATAAGTTCAATTCAGTTGCTCAGTCGTGTCCGACTCTTTGTGACCCCATGGACTGCAGTGTGCCAGGCTTCCCTGTATGTAAGGACTTGTTTGAATGCAGTAATAACTAGTGGATGTTACTAGTTACTAGTGGACAGGGTCTGCTGATGCTACAAATTCTGAAGTGCAAAGGACACTGCACAAAAACGAACTGTCCATCCAAAGTTCTATAGCATCCCTATTGAGAAAGGTGTGCAATAGGAGGAACAAAGGACTTCCAATAGGAGGCATAAGTGCTGCTCCCTCTCTGCTAATCATGAATTTGCATCGTTAATAAGTCACTTCATTAAATACACTTGGACATAGTCCATTTATTTATAAAACAGAGAGGTTAGGGAATTCCCTGGTGGTCCAGTGGTTAAGATTTAGTGCTTCCCCTACAGGGGACACTGGTCAGGGAACTAAAATCCTGCAAGTCGTGGGGCATGGCCAAAAATAAGAGAAAAAATAAAAAAAACAAACTCAGATGTTAAATGGCATGATCAGTGTTATCCTTGGCAGTATGGTATCCCATGTCAGAAACTGTGCGTCTCAAATGCCAGCTAGAAAAAAAAAAAAAAAATGTGAATTTTGTTCAGAATGGCTATCTACAGGATTATTAATTTAAATAATGTCTTCCCTAAACATTTTTAAATGAATTTTAAAAGCCAACATACTATTTTTGAGCACATATTAGACAAATAAACAAATAAATGACATAGAGGAGTCAGGCAAAGACCATTATAGATGGATTTGAGAACTGCCTGTCAGAATAATCTTACACTTCAGACATTAGTAACTTACAGAGCAAAGAAACCCCGATCCTGGTGTAGTGTCCAATCCCAACAGAAGCCTGTTGATAGAAATCATATAGTCCTTCACAAATGACTGCAATAGAAACAAAACATGCATTTATTTTGATGGACTCACTTCTGTAGGGTAAGTCACTCCAGTGTGCACACTGGGAAAATATTCCCCCCTCAATTTGGCCTTTTCAATTAGGGGACAAGCCAACTTGGTTGGGGTACACTGTTGGGGAGCTTAATTGTTGTTGGACTGTACCTGAGCTGAAACTGGCTCATTAGGGATCTAGTTCTTGTGGGGGTTCAGTCCAGTTTAGTTCAGTCACTCAGTTGTATCCAACTCTTTGTGACCCCATGGACTTTAGCACACCAGGCTTCCATCACCAACTCACTGCAGCACACCAGGCTTCCATCACCAACTCCCGGAACTTGCTCCAACTCATGTCCATTGAATCGGCGATGCCATCCAACCACCTCATCCTCTATCGTCCCCTTCTCCTCCTGCCTTAAATCTTTCCCAGCATCAGGGCCTTTTCCAGTGAGTCAGTTCTTCGCATCAGGTGGCCAAATATTGCAGCTTCAGCCTCAGCTACAGCATCAATCCTTCCAATAAACAGTCAAGACTGATTTCCTTTAGTACTGACTGGTTTGATCTCCTTGAAGACCAAGGGACTCTCAAGAGTTCTCTCCAACCCCACTGTACAAAAACATCAATTATTCAGCACTCAGCTTTCTTTATGGTCCAATTCTCACATCCATAGATGACTGCTGGGAAAACTATAGCTTTGACTAGATGGACCTTTGTCAACAAAGTAATGTCTCTGCTTTTTTAATATGCTGTCTCGACTGGTCATAGCTTTTCTTCCAAGGAACAAGCATCTTTTAATTCCATGGCTGCAGTCACTATCTGCAGTGACTTTGGAGTGCAAGAAAATAAAGTCTGTCACTGTTTCCATTGTTTACTCATCTATTTGCCATGAAGTGATGGGACTAGATGCCATATCTTAGTGTGGGGGTAAGCCTATCCTAGTTGAAATCAGTTCATTTGTTTTGTAGGGTAAGTTTATTTACCGGAGTTGGGAACCAATTCAGTTGGAACCAGTTTGTTGAGGAACTAGTTCTTGCAGGGGTAACCTATCCTAGTTGGAATTAGTTCTTTGGTTTGTAGGGTAAGTTTGGGAGTTGAGAACTAACTTGTTGGTGTATTGATGCTGCAATTTCTTTGTGGAATTTTTTAAAATTGGAATTTGCATACATCTTTTGTGTTGTGGTTTGGTCATACTTAAAAAGAAATTGGAAAGTATTCCATCTATAAATGGGAATTGCTCCATCTATCTTGAAGTAGAGCCCTTTAGGGTGTATACTGGATAAATGAGTAAAATATAATTGTGAGCCTATGACTATGCTATTGTAATAGAATGTGGACCCAATGTATGTTAGGCTCAGAAGATCAATGGCTTCTGAATGGCTCACTCAACTATTATGCAATCTCACAGTTAGAAGTGTTTTGTTAAAAGCAAGGAAAAGAGGTGATATGCCATATGTAGAAGCATTTATCACATCACATCAGGAGAAACAGGAGTCACACCTAGTGGTGTGGAGGGCTGAGAGAAAACCCAACAGGGTACCCAGACAAAAGAGCTGAAACAAAATTCAGGAGATAAAACAAAAACCAACTGAGGATCCATCACGGTTTCCAGAAAGAAGTTATCAAGTATATAGGTGCTATGCAGATACAGACCCTGAGGGCCCTAAGAATGTAAGGATGATAAATGTGACCCTCATCAGGCAATGCCCCAGAAATTAAAATACATAGAAATTAGATGGTGTATTTGAAATGAATCCTTCTCAATTAGTAGATGTTGCTTTTAAAGTAGCAGCAGGGAAGAAGGACAGAAGCAAGGAGTTGCGAAACAGATCTGGAGTGGGTTGTCATTTCCTCTCCAGTGGATCTTCGTGACGTAGGCACAGAACCCTCATCAGTCAACTCAGCGACTGAGCACACATGAGATACATAGAATAGGTTAGAGTGTAAACATCTTATCACATCTTACAGGTTGTTTTAAAGGTTATCATATCATTGTTGTTGTAGTTGTTTAGTGGCTGAACTCTAGTGGCTAAAACACGCCCGACTCTTTCACAACCTGATGAACTGTAGTTCGCAAGGTTCCTCTGTCCATGGGATACCGGCAAGAATACTGGAGTGGGTTGCCACTTCCTTCTCCATGGGCTTCCCGACCGAGGGATTGAACCTACGTTTAAAGCACTGGCAGGCAGATTCGCTACCACTGAGCCACCAGGGAAGCACTATCATATCATTAAGCCTCAGTTAAAAAAAGAAATAAAAATCTATCTTGTCATTGTCCTAAATATGCATGTACAGTTAAGCTGTCCTTAAAAAATATGGGAAATGATTATTTTCTAGGATATCTTGATATGTTTAAATTTTATGCATGCCATTGGACATGATGAAAACACTTCTAGGTTTTTAATAGCAAAATACTATAAGCTGAATAAAATAGAGAATATTTTTTCAAAATTTGTAATGACTAAAATTTATAATGAAATATCAACTAGTGCCTTTGGTTTTTGTTTAAAGCCCTGTGAATATTTTTCTTAATAGATACATTTAGAAATTATCTGTATACTTGAATCAAAGAATATGAAATGCTGCTGTTCAGTTTCTGGCAAAGTTAAAAAGAAATCATAATATACTTGTATAAAATAAAATCCTTGTGAACTTACCTAAGGTGAAATAATGTAAAACATTGGTATTCAGAAAGAAATTGAATGGATCTTAGAGGCTGTAAAATTTTCCTTATATGTTCTAAGGTAGGCTATAGTTAATCAGATGTTGAAAATGTCCTTGGTTTTTCAGTTTATTGACATCATTTGGTATCTTAATTTTTTAAATGTGTTTTAGAAAGAAATACGACTTTTCCTTAACCAAGTAATTCTTTCTTAACTTTTATTTATGTCTAGTTATATGTTTAAAGGAATATGCAAAATATATTCAAATGTCACATGAAACATTGGAGGATACTGGGCTCCTCTGTCCATGGGATTTCCCAGGCAAGAATACTGGAGTGGGTTGCCATTTCCTTCTCCAGGGATCTTCCCAACCCAGGAATCAAACCCAAAAAAGTGTGTCTATCAGCCAGAAAGAGGAAAATAAATATCATATATTAAGACATATATGTGGAATCTAGAAAAATGGTATCAGTTCAGTTCAGTTCAGTCACTCAGTCATGTCCGAATTTTTGTGACCCCGTGAATTGCAGCACGCCAGGACTCCCTGTCCATCACCAATGCCCGGAGTTTACTCAAACTCATGTCTATAGAGTCGGAGATGCCATCCAGCCATCTCATCCTCTGTGGTCCTCTTCTCCTCCTGCCCCCAATCTCTCCCAACATCCGGGTCTTTTCCAATGAGTCAACACTTCGCATGAGGTGGCCAATGTATTGGAGTTTCAGCTTCAGCATCAGTCCTTCCAATGTGCACCCAGGACTGATCTCCTTAAGGATGGACTGGTTGGATCTCCTTGCAGTCCAAGGGACTCTCAAGAGTCTTCTCCAACAACATAGTTCAAAAGCATGAATTTTTCGGCACTCAGCTTTCTTCACAGCCCAACTCTCATATCCATACATGACCACTGGAAAAACCATAGCCTTGACTAGACGGACCTTTGTTGGCAAAGTAATGTCTCTGCTTTTTAATATGCTATCTAGGTTGGTCATAACTTTCCTTCCAAGGAGTAAGCATCTTTTAATTTCATGGCTGCAATCACCATCTGCAAGTGATTTTGGAGCCCCCCAAAACAAAGTCAGCCTCTGTTTCTGCTGTTTCCCCATCTGTTTCCCAGATGGGACCAGATGCCATGATCTTAGTTTTCTGAATGTTGATCTTTAAGCCAAATTTTTCATTCTCTTTCACTTTCATCAAGTGGCTTTTTAGTTCCTCTTCACTTTCTGCCATAAGGGTGGTGTCATCTGCATATCTGAGGTTATTGATATTTCTCCTGGCAATCTTGATTCCAGCTTGTGCTTCTTCTAGCCCAGCATTTCTCATGATGTACTCTGCATAGAAGTTAAATAAGCAGGGTGACAATATACAGCCTTGACTAACTCCTTTTCCTACTTGGAACCAGTCTGTTGTTCCATGTCCAGTTCTAACTGTTTCTTCCTGACCTACATACAGGTTTCTCAAGAGGCAGGTCAGGTGGTCTGGTATTACTACTTTAAGCATATTTAAGCATGACAGAGGATGAGACAGTTGGATGGCATCACTGACTCAATGAACATGGGTTTGGGTGGACTCTGGCAGTTGGTGATGGACAGGAAGACCTGGCATACTCTGGTTCATGGGGTCGCAAACAGCCGGACACAACTGAGCAACTGAACTGAACTGAACTTATATCATATGACTTTTACCACAGCAAAAAAAAAAAAAAAAATAACAAACATGTGTTGTTTGTATAGTGGTGTAAGAAGGTTTCTTTTGAAAAAATTCTGTTGCTATTATTGCCTACTAATAAACAAGCCTAAGAGCAAATATTTGTGTAAGATTGGAACAAATTTCTTAAGAATGAAACTTCACCTTGTCTCAAGTGGTAAACTCAAAAACGCTCGTTTATCTTGTTGCAAGTTTACCCTTAATGGGAAAGACAGACACAGCAAAGCAAATAAAAACATGAGCCTTCACTCTCTGAGGCAATGGAAGGGGGCTCCAGTCTCTAGTGCAGCAAATTTGGGAGATCTCAGGGGAAGAAATGGCTCTGGGTCCATCTTTTTAGGAATGGGTGGGACAGCACACTGTTGACAGAGGGGGTCTTGGAGATAAAACCGGGTCCACTGCTCCTGCTTGTTGTCATGATGGTACTAAAGCAACTAGACCCCTGGGCTTTCCCTGGACAGACAGATGAGGCTGGGCTCAGCATCAACCCTGTCAGGGAGAAAGAGGAGTTACTCCACCACATCTATCGTGTCTACTAGTTTAGAAGACTGTCCAGAGTATAAGGACATCCTGACTTGAAATGTAGGGAGAAGGAAGGATATGCAGGTAGTGCTCCATTGGTGTCTGTGTCCATCACATCACAATGCAGTCACTGACTTATTAGCCTTGGTGTCAACAATGCTTATTTGAACCATCTAGATAGGCGGCTCTGAATGAGCTGTCTTACTACAGAAATAGGATGGATTTCCTATGAATCTGGGGCCACATGTGGTTCTTAAATTGCGCCAAGTGCCTGGAACACAGACAGTCAATGGAATTTTATTGAACAAAAGAATAAATCTTTTCTACTTACAGTAGTTGTTGCATAAAGTTGATAGCATTTATATAAAAAGGCAAATACCCTCAGTCTTACTTATCCCTGCCATTTGGTTTGCTATCGTTAACATGTGGTTTTGTTGGAAGAAGACATTTGTTTCTGGTAAAAACTGTGGTTTCTTTAAACTGTGTCCATCCAGTGCCATATGGAATTTGATGATAACATGGTTGGACTTAGAACAGTGTGGGAGGTGAAGAAAAATCAAGGATTTTATTGGCATCCATTAATGGTTTTTATCTGTACTTTCTCAACTATGATTCTTTTACATGTCTTGATTCTTTTGCCTGGACCCAACACATGGTAATACTATAACACCAAATCTAGTGGTTTTCCTACCATGCACCCTACTTGCCCTTCTTTACAGAGTATGACACGACATCTTCTCTTCTTTTCCACTCTTTTCCTCTCTCTTTCTCCCCACCCCTATTCTACTTTACCAAAAGCCCTCAAATCTTCTTTCCAGATTCTCATATCCTGGCCAATTAGCTCTGGCTTTCCTCTCATGAAATTGCTCGACAACGGAGTGGCCTTTGGAATTCAAGTGCAGAAAATCCTCATAGTAAAATACAACCGTCTTCAACGAATTGCTAGTGTTTTGTGTATCCTGTTTAGAGCTTTCCTAGGAAAGAGTCTCGGGGTGGCAGGGGGCCTAGCAGCTCTGAATGTGTATCTCTTCCAGAACAGGTTTCTTATTAGAGCTTCTCACTGAAGTGTGTGCTTAGGAACTGGGGAATCAGAGGACCCTGAGTCATCATGACTTTAAATCGATCCCCCTTTCTTTCACTTCTTCTTTATATTGCACGCAGAAGGAGGCAGTTCCAGTAATAAAGAACATTTTTCTGCATTTCCACTTCTCTTCTTACTGGAAAGAGTAGATTCCTACCACGCCCCACCCCCCACACACACGTGAACACAGACCCACATGTGCATGCGCACACACACACACACACACACACACACATGTCTGTTCTAGTCTCAGTGGCAGCTTAGGGGGGTTGCATTGGCTGGACACTCCAGGAATCCATCTTGCTTATGAGAACTCAAGGTGAACTCAGGCCCATGTCCTCTAACACCCTTGAGTCAACCCAAGGCAAGTTCATACTGAAGGAGTTTGTGGTGTGCGAGACCCACTTCCTTATCTTAGAGGAGAATGCAAGTTCTTTGAGGCAGTTATTACCCTCCTACAGTAAGACACAGATGGTCCATGCCTTAGAAATAGGAAGCTGGGTGCAATTTATCATCCAAATCAGGATCTCTTCACAGGTGCACCTAGTAAGTATACTGAGTCAATAGCCGTACACCAGGAGTGTAGGGCAAACTGGGACTCCAAACATGACACATAACTTAGAAATATGTGCTCTACAAACAAGACACACAAATGGCTGCCTGCACCCTGTTCTCCTCTGAGGTCCTGATGCTCCAGAGAATTGAGACACTTGGAAAACTGTAAGCTTCTGAGAAACATGTGGGTTCAGTAATAAATAAAGGATGTTGAAGGATTAAATGTGAATTTTTAGAGGGACACTAGCATTCAATCTATGGTAACTTTGAACCTATGATGTGAAATCATAAACTATGCACATTCTTCATTTTTTCTTTTTTTCCTTTATTTTTTTGGCTACACCATGTCATCTTAGTTCCCTGACCAGGGAGTGAACTTGGGCCCAAGCAGTGATAGCACCAAGACTTAACCACATTATGCAGGTTCTTAATAGATACATTTGTACATTAAAACAGTTGTGTGTATGGGAGACAGACATCCATGAAAATCATGTATCATCACTCCCCTAGGTCAGGCAGTGGTGTATCACATTTAAAAAGCAATAGAAACTAATACATAATCACTTCAAATTATTTCTGCACCAATATAGGGGAAGTTAAATATTCTCTTAAAAATTTGATGAGAAATTTTCATAATCAATCATGAAGATTGCACCAAACTCCTATCCAGCCATTCCAGCACTTAGCTTATGAATAAAAAAAATTTTCCAACTTGTTTGAAGAAGAAAAAAAGAAAGAATAAGGCAATGTGTTTTTATTCATTCTTATATATCTATGTCTCCTATCAAACTAAAAATTCTATGTACTTTATTCTAACTCATAACTTCCTGCAGTGAGCAAGGAATATGGCTAATAGTAGATGCTCAGTAAATATTCAGTGGCTTGATTTTAAATTGACAATATGTAAAATCTTGCCTTCTTGCTTTTACAGAGTGAATATGCTAAAAATAACTGACATTCTTGCCTATTTCTCCCAGGATTTATTTCCAATGAGTATTAGTTTGCTCTATGATTGACTATTTCAGTTTAGTTCAGTTCAGTCACTCAGTTATGTCCTGCTCTTTGCGACCCCACGAATCATAGCACACCAGGCCTCCCTGTCCATCACAAAATCCCAGGGTTTACTCAAACTCATGTCCATCGAGTCGGTGATGCCATCCAGCCATCTCATCCCCTGTCGTCCCCTTCTCCTCCTGCTCCCAATCCCTCCCAGAATCAGGGCCTTTTCCAATGAGTCAACACTTCACATGAGGTGGCCAAAGTATTGGAGTTTCAGCTTCAGCATCAGTCCTTCCAATAAACACCCAGGACTGATCTCCTTAAGGATGGACTAGTTGGATCTCCTTGCAGTTCAAGGGACTCTCAAGAGTCTTCTCCAAAACCACAGTTCAAAAGCATCAGTTCTTCAGCACTCAGCTTTCTTCACAGTCCAACTCTCACATCCATACATGACCACTGGAAAAACCATATACTTGACTAGACAGACTTTTGTTGGCAAAGTAATATCTCTGCTTTTTAATATGCTATCTAGGTTGGTCATAACTTTCCTTCCAAGGAGTAAGTGTCTTTTAATTTCATGGCCCCAATCACCATCTGCAGTGATTTTGGAGTCCCAAAAAATAAAGTCAGCCACTGTTTCCACTGTTTCTCCATCTATTTGCCACGAAGTGATGGGACCAGATGCCATGATCTTAGTTTTCTGAATGTTGAGCTTTAAGCCAACTTTTTCATTCTCCTCTTTCACTTTCATCAAGAGGCTTTTTAGTTCCTCTTCTCTTTCTGCCATAATGGTGGTGTCATCTGTATATCTGAGGTTATTGATATTTCTCCAGGCAATCTTGATTCCAGTTTGGGCTTCCTCCACCCAGCGTTTCTTATGATGTACTCTGCATATAAGTTAAATAAGCAGGGTGACGATATACAGCCTTGATGTACGCCGTTTCCTATTTGGAAACAGTCTGTTGTTCCATGTCCAGTTCTAACTGTTGCTTCCTGACTTGCATACAGGTTTCTCAAGAGGCAGGTCAGGTGGTCTGGTATTCCCATCTCTTGAAGAATTTTCCACAGTTTTTCGTGATCCACACAGTCAAAGTCTTTGGTATACTCAATAAAGCGAAATAGATGATTTTCTGGAACTCTCTTGCTTTTTCAATGACCCAGCAAATGTTGGCAATTTGATCTATGGTTCCTCTGCCTTTTCTAAAACCAGCTTGGACATCTGGAAGTTCATGGTTCACGTATTGCTGAAGCCTGGTTTGGAGAATTTAGAGCATTACTAAATTTAGAGCATTACTAGCGTGTGAGATGAGTGCAATTGTGCGGTACGTTGAGCATTCTTTGGCATTGCCTTTCTTTTGGATTGGGATGAAAACCGACCTTTTCCAGTCTTGTGGCCATTGCTGAGTTTTCCAAATTTGCTGGCATATTGAGTGCAGCACTTTCACAGCATCATCTTTCAGGATTTGAAATAGCTCAACTGGAATTCCATCACCTCCACTAGCTTTCCTAGTGATGCTTTCTAAGGCCCACCTGACTTCACATTCCAGGATGTCTGGTTCTAGGTGAGTGATCACACCATCATGATTATCTGGGTCATGAAGATCTTTTTTGTACAGTTCTTCTGTGTATTTTGCCACCTCTTCTTAATATCTTCTGCTTCTGATAGGTCCATACCATTTCTGCCATTTATTGAACCGATCTTTGCGTGAAATGTTCCCTTGGTATCTTTAATTTTCTTGAGGAGATCTCTAGTCTTTCCCATTTTGTTGTTTTCCTCTATTTGTTTGCATTGATCACTGAGAAAGGCTTTTTTTTTTTTTATCTCTCCTTGTTATTCTTTGGAACTTTGCATTAAATTGACTATACAACAGTATATAATTTATTGACATGACCCTTTATTAAAATGTTGTTAGTTGCTCAGTCATGTTTGACTCTTTGTGGCCACATGTAACCTTCCAGCCTCCTCTGTTCATGAGATTCTCCAAGCAAGAATACTGGAGTAGGTTGCCATTCTCCTCTCCAGGAGATCATCCTGAGCCTGAATCGAACCCAGGTCTCCTGAATTGCAGGTAGATTCTTTACCATCTGAGCCATTCTCACACCAACAGATGTCAATTCAATTCACTTCTGGCACTCATTACTCAGAATTGGCTTAGACCCCGCAGAGTAGGGACTCAGTCGCACAAGACTGCTCTCATTTTAGCAATAAGCTCAAAGTACTCAGTGTGTCCAATCCAGCAGCACCTCTTACTCATCCAGCTACAAATCTAGAGTTTCCCACAACTCCCTGAATTTCAGTAATCCTCCAGAAGGCTCACAGAACTCATAAAAGTGTTATATTTAAGGACTATCATTTGAATATAAAGAATGCAAATGAACAGCAGATGAAAAAGCACACTGGACAAATCTGGAAGAGTCTTAAGCACAAGAGCTTCTGACTCCATGGAGTCTGAAGGTACCACCCTCCAGGTACATATGTTCACCAATCAGAAGGCTCTCTAAGCCTCTTTCTTCAGTATTTTTATCAAAGCTTCATTATGTATCATGATTAATTAAATTATTATGATGAAACTCAATCTTCAGTCCCTCCTCCTTCCCTGGAGGCAGGGAGGTGAGCAGGCACTGAAAGTTTCAGTTTCCTAATCACATCTTTGCTGTTTCTGGCAACTAGCCTTCATCCTAAAGTTGTCTCCACGAGTTGCCTTGTTAACGTAAAATCAAGTATGAATAACAAAAGGTACTCTTATCACTTAGAAAATTCCAGGGGTTTTTGAAGATCTATGTCAGGAACAATGGACAAAGACCTAATATTAACTTTTCTTTATACACTAATGCTATTCATCTCATGTTTTCATTACTCTGCTTCCTACATCAATATGTAATTAGTATATGATTGCTAAACTGTAATTATGATAATCACTGGAGAAAGGTTCAAAAGCAGCTTTAAAGAAAGCAGGCCTAAAGCTCACTGCATCATCAGTTCAATTCAGTCACACAGTCATGTCTGACTCTTTGCAACCCCATGGACTGCAGAACACCAGGCCTCCCTGTCCATCACCAACTCCTGGAATTTACTCAAACTCATGTTCCACTGAGTCATTGATACCATCCAACCATTTCATCCTCTGTCATCCCCTTTTCCTCCCACCTTCAATCTTTCCCAGCATCAGGGTCTTTTCAAATAAGTCCGTTCTTCACATCAAGTGGCAAAAGAATTGGAGTTTCACCTTCATCATCAGCTCTTCCAATAAATACTCAGGACTAATTTCCTCTAGGATGGACTAATTGGATCTTGATGTCCAAGGGACTCTCAAGAGTCTTCTCCAACACCATATGCGTGGATAAAAGGCATTTTTATGAAATGCATTAAAATAAGAGAAATTAAATATCTTCAGAGGAAAATGAAACAAGCATTTTTTCCTTTATCTATTGTTTTTCTCTTCAGTTTCCTTATTACCAGTCACATTTCCCATCTCTGCTTAGCTCTCATACCATGTTCCTAATGCCTGCTACCTCAACTTTGTTAGGAGGAGTGTCAACAAGCCAATGATCAATGACAGAGCACAAGAAGTTCAGTTGGCATGCCATATCTACAGGCTCCTCATCTGCCAATTTCAGCCAATCACAGACTGAAAATATTTGGGGAAAAAAATTCCAGAAAGTTCCCAAAACCAAAACTTGAATTTGCTGCCTAATGACAGCATTTATGTAGAATTCACATTGTATGAGTGTGGCGACTGCTGCGACAGTGCATGAGCACAGTCAAAAGGAGCTACCCTGTGCACAAGGGCGGGGGCGGTGGCCAAGATGCTACCCTGCGTCCAAGGTAAGGAGCAGTGGCTGCGCTTTGCTGGGGCAGCCGTGAAGAGAGACCCCCACGTCCAAGGTAAGAGAAAGTCAAGTAAGATGGTAGGCACTGAGAGAGGGGATCAGAGGGCAGACAGACTGAAACTACAATCACAGACAACTAGCTAATCTGACCACAGCCTTGTCTAACTCAATGAAACTAAGCCATGCCTTGTGGGGCCACCTAAGATAACCATGTCATGGTGAAGAGGTCTGAGAGAATGTGGTTGACTGGAGAAGGGAATGGAAAACCACTTCAGTATTCCTGCCTTGAGAATCCCATGAACAATATGAAAAGGCAAATAGATATGACACTGAAAGATGAACTCCCCAGGTCGGTAGGTGCCCAATATGCTACTGGAGATCAGTGGAGAAATAACTCCCAAAGGATTGAAGGGATGAAGCCAAAGCAAAAACAACACCCAGTTGTGAATGGGACTGGGGATGGAAGCAAGATTCAATGCTGTAAAGAGCAATATTGCATAGGAATCTGGAATGTTATGTCCATGAATCAAGGCAAATTGGAAGGGGTCAAACAGGAGATGACA
The DNA here is from genome assembly GCF_019320065.1 of Cervus canadensis. Classification (NCBI taxonomy): domain Eukaryota; kingdom Metazoa; phylum Chordata; class Mammalia; order Artiodactyla; family Cervidae; genus Cervus; species Cervus canadensis. The sequence continues at coordinate 69,427,825 of NC_057398.1, forward strand.
AGAGTGAACATAGACATTCTAGGAATCAGTGAACTAAGATGGACTGGAATGGGTGAATTTAACTCAGATGACCATTATATCTACTACTGTGGGCAGGTATCCCTTAGAAGAAATGGAGTAGCCATCATAGTCAACAAGAGTCTGAAATGCAGTACTTGGATGCAATCTCAAAAACGACAGAATGATCTCTGTTCGTTTCCAAGGCAAACCACTCAATATCATGGTAATCCAAGTCTATGTCCCAACCAGTAATACTGAAGAAGCTGAAGTTGAACAGTTCTATGAAGACCTACAAGGCCTTCTAGAACTAACACCCAAAAAAGATGTCCTTTTCATTATTGGGGACTGGAATGCAAAAGTAGGAAGTCAAGAAGCACCTGGAGTAACAGGCAAATTTGGCCTTGGAGTACAGAATGAATCAGGGCAAAGGCTAATAGAGTTCTGCAAGGAAAACACACTGGCCATAGCAAATACCCTCTTCAAACAATACAGGAGAAGTCTCTACACACGGACATTACCAGATGGTTGACACTGAAATCAGATTGATTATATTCTTTACAGCCAAAGATGAAGAAGCTCTATACAGTCAGCAAAAACAAGACTGGTAGCTGACTGTGGCTCAGATCATGAACTCCTTATTGCCAAATTCAGACATAAACTGAAGAAAGTAGGGAAAACCAATAGACCATTCAGGTATGACCTAAATCAAATCCCCTATGATTATAGAGTGGAAGTGAGAAATAAATTTAAGGGACTAGATCTGATAGACAGTGCCTGATGAACTATGGACGGAGGTTCCTGACATTGTACAGGAGACAGGAATCAAGACCATTCCCAAGAAAAAGAAATGCAAAAAAGCAAAATGGCTGCCTGAGGAGGGCTTACAAATAGCTGTGGAAAGAAGGGAAGTGAAAAGCAAAGGAGAAAAGGAAAGATATTCCCATTTGAATGCAGAGTTTCAAAGAATAGCAAGGAGAGATAAGAAAGCCTTCCTCAGTGACCAGTGCAAAGAAATAGAGGAAAACAACAGAATGGGAAAGACTAGAGAGCTCTTCAAGAAAATTAGAGATAGCAAGGAAATATTTCATGCAAAGATGGGCTCAATAAAGAACAGAAATGGTATGGACCTAACAGAAGCAGAAGATATTAAAAAGAGGTGACAAGAATACAAAGAAGAATTGTACAAAAAATATTTTCACGGCCCAGATAATCACGATGGTGTGATCACTCACGTGGAGCCAGACATCCTGGAATGTGAAGTCAAGTGAACCTTAGGAAGCATCACGAAGAACAATGCTAATGAAGATGATGCAATTCCAGTTGAGCTATTTCAAATCCTGAAAGATGATGCTGTGAAAGTGCTACACTCAATATTTCAGCAAATTTGGAAAACTCAGCAATGGCCACAGGACTGGAAAAGGTCAGTTTTCATCCCAGTTCCAAAGAAAGGCAATTCCAAACAATGCTCAAACTACCACACAATTGCACTCATCTCACACGCTAGTAAAGTAATGCTCAAAATTTTCCAAGCTAGGCTTCAGCAATATGTGAACCGTGAACTTCCAGATGTTCAAGCTGGTTTTAGAAAAGGCAGAGGAACCACAGATCAAATTGCCAACATCTGCTGGGTCATTGAAAAAGCAAGAGAGTTCCAGAAAATCATCTATTTCGCTTTATTGAGTATACCAAAGCGTTTGACCGTGTGGATCACAAAAAGCTGTGGAAAATTCTTCAAGAGATGGGAATACCAGACCACCTGACCTGCCTCTTGAGAAACCTGTATGCAAGTCAGGAAGCAACAGTTAGAACTGGACATGGAGCAACAGACTGTTTCCAAATAGGAAAAGGCGTACATCAAGGCTGTATATCGTCACCCTGCTTATTTAACTTATATGCAGAGTACATCATAAGAAACGCTGGGTGGAGGAAGCCCAAACTGGAATCAAGATTGCCTGGAGAAATATCAATAACCTCATATATGCAAATGAAACCACCCTTACGGCAGAAAGAGAGGAACTAAAAAGCCTCTTGATGAAAGTGAAGAGGAGAATGAAAAAATTGGCTTAAAGCTCAACATTCAGAAAACTAAGATCATGGCATCTGGTCCCATCACTTCATGGGAAATAGATGGAGAAACAGTGGAAACAATGGCTGACTTTATTTTTGGGGGCTCCAAAATCACTGCAGATGATGATTGCAGCCATGAAATTAAAAGACACTTACTCCTTGGAAGGAAAGTTAAGACCAACCTAGATAGCACATTAAAAAGCAGAGAGATTCCTTTGTCACCAAAGTTCCATCTAGTCAAGCCTATTTTTTCCCCCTAGTGGTCATGTATGGATGTGAGAGTTGGACTGTGAAGAAAGCTGAGTGCCAAAGAACTGATGCTTTTGAACTGTGGTGTTGGAGAAGACTCTCGAGAGCCCTGTGGCCTGCAAACATATCCAACCAGTCCATCCTAAAGGAGATCAGTCCTGGGTGTTCATTGGAAGGACTGATGTTGAAGCTGAAACTCCAATACTTTGGCCACCTGATGCGAAGAGCTGACTCATTTGAAAAGATCCTGATGCTGAGAAAGATTGAGGGCAGGAGGAGAAGGGGACGACAGAGGATCAGATGGTTGGATGGCATCACTGACTCATTGGACATGGGTCTGGGTGGACTCCAGCAGTTGGTGATGGACAGGGAGACCTGGAATGCTGTGCTTCATGGGGTTGCAAAGAGTCAGATAAGACTGAGCGACTGAAGTGAACTGAACTGAACTGAAAACTGGGTATTACAAGCAGTCAAGAGATTATTAAAATTACACAGAAGGGCATGCATACATAAGCTATATGCAGATAGAAAATCATTTCATATAAAGGAATTGAGCATCCTCAGTTCTTGGTCCTGCTGAAGAGTGAGGAGGAAGGGTACTTAAACCCCATGGACACAGAGAGAGGACTCTATTGCTGGATAAATAATACCAGTGAGGTTATATGAATATCCAGGACAAGAAAGATAATGTAAAACAAACAAATGAAAAACAAAAACGAAAGAAAAAGCAAATTAAAAAAGCAAGCTAAAGCATGATGTTCAGAAATGCTTAGATTGACTTTACAAATTAGAAGGAAGTAAGGGTCATATTTCGCATATGGCCAAGAATATTGACTGTCCGCCTAAACTCATTGCCCAATTCGTTGGCCTTAAGCTTGGACTACCTTTCCTAGCTTCCCCTGAAGTTAGGTGTGGGCACAGGATTGAGTTCTAGCTTTTTGTATCTGAGTGGACTCTATGTGCTACTCCCAGACCTGGTCCAGGAGACTCTCCATCTAGTAAATATTGATCTGTGAATTCTACTTGTTTCAGTCAGTCAGATGTTAGAAGAAAGACAGCAGTTCAGGCAAGAATTAACTTCAAGTTCCCAGGTGGTGCTCGCGGTAAGGAACCCTCATGCCAATGCAGGAGATGCAAGAGATGTTGGTTCTATTCCTGGGTCAGGAAGATCCCTGGAAGGAGGGCATGACAACCCACTCTAGTATTCTTTCCTGGAGAATCCCACATACAAAAGAGACTGGTGGGCTACAGTCCATATGGTCACAAACAGTAGGACATGACAGGGAGTCAGAGATTAAGAGCCTCCAATATTTATAAAGTTTGTGTTTCTGGATGCATACAAAATAGGAGACACAACTGAAAAAAGAGTGATTAAACAGCAAAGTCAACACTATTGCCTCAATAATCAAGTTTTGAGAAGATAGGAGAGAGATGCTAGGGGTGAGGAGACAAAGAGGTAAAGAACTTAAACATTATATTTAAGAAGGAACTTTAGGGATAGTCTGGCCATAAAAATTAATGAAATGAAGTATACCAGAATTTTGCCACATTTTCAAGAGAAATGAGTCCAGTCTGGAAAATCTTTAATAGATTATAGAAGTCTAGAAAAAATGCCTTTATGAGCTTAAAAATCTTTAGTTTTTATTCTTAACTTGCACAAGCAAGAAGTAGCTTATAAACGTAGTAAAAGGGGACTTCCCTGGTAATCTAGTGGTTGAGAATCTGCCTTCTAATGCTGGGGGAGCTAGTTCTATACCTGGTCAGGGAATGTAGACCTCTCATGCTGCATTTTTATTGTTCAATCACTTGGTTGTGTCTGACTGTTTGTGACCCCATGGATGGAAGCATGCCAGGCTTCCCTGTCCTTTTCTAACTTCTGGAGTTTGCTCAAACTCATGTCCATAGATTTGGTGATGCCATCCAGCCATCTCATCCTCTGTCATCACCTTCTCCTCCTGCCTTCAGTCTTTACCAGCATCATGGTCTTTTCTTCGCATCACGTGGCCAAAATATTGGAGCTTCGGCTTCAGGGTCAGTCCTTTCAATGAATATTCAGGACTGATTTCCTTTAAGACTGACTGGTTAGATCTCCTTGCTGTTCAGGGGACTCTCAAGAACCTTCTCCAGCACTACAGTTCAGTGATAAAAAGGACCAGATAGAAATGAACAGTTACTATTATCACTGATGGCATGTGTGCAAGATTACCAGCTCTGCAATAAGGAAGTAAACAGAGTGGCTAAAACAATATTGATTTATTGCCTCTCAGTTCTGGAAGCTCAGAGTCTAAAATTAAGGTGTTGACCGTTTTTGTTCCTTCTGAGGACTCTGAATGATGGATTTGTTCCAGGCTTCTATTCTTGACTTGTGGATGGCAGTCTTCCCTTTACATGTGTCTGTCTCTATATCTGAATTTATCCGTTTTATAAGGATGCCAATCATTCTGGATTAGAGATGGCCTAATAGTCTTCATTAGCTTGCTTACTCTGATAATATGGGACACTGTAAAAGCAGTGCTAAGGGGAAGGTTCATAGCAATACAGGCTTACCTCAAGAAACAAGAAAAATGTCAGGTAACCTAACACTACACATAAAGCAAATTAAAAAGGAAGAAATTATGAACACCAGGGTTAATAGGAGGAAAGAAATCTTAAAAATTAGGGCAGAAATAATTGCAAAAGAAACAAAAGAGACCATAGTAAAAATCAACAAAACCAAAAGCTGGTTCTTTGAGAAGGTAAATAAAATTGACAAACCATTAGCCAGACTCATCAAGAAACAAAGGGAGGAAAATCAGACGAACAAAATTAGAAATGAAAATGGAGAGATCACAACAGATAACACAGAAATACAAAGGATCATAAGAGATTATTATCAGCATCTATATGCAAATAAAATGGACAACTTGGAAGAAATGGACAAATTCTTAGAAAAGTACAACGTTCCAAAATTGAACCAGGAAGAAATAGAAAATCTCAACAAACCCATCACAAGCATGGAAATTGAAATGGTAATCAGAAATCTTCCAACAAATAAAAGCCCAGGACCGGGTGCCTTCACAGCTGAATTCTACCAAAAATGTAGAGAGGAGTTAACACGTATCCTACTCAAACTCTTCAAGAAAATTGCAGAGGAAGGTACACTTCCAAACACATTCTATGAGGCCACCATCACCTTAATGCCAAAACCTGACAAAGATGTCACAAAAAAAGAAAACTATAGGCCAATATCACTGATGAACATAGATACAAAAATCCTTAACAGAATTCTATAAAACAGAATCCAACAACATATTAAAAAGATCATACATCAAGACCTAGTGGGATTTATCCCAGGATGCAAGGATTCTTCCATATCTGCAAATCAGTCAATGTAATACAGCACATTAACATATTGGAGAAAAAAAAAAAAAAACGAACATATGATTATCTCAATAGATGCAGAGAAAGCCTTTGACAAAATTCAACATCCATTTATGATAAAAACCCTCCAGAAAGCAGGAATAGAAGGAACATACCTCAACATAATAAAAGCTACATATGACAAACCCTCAACAAACATTATCCTCAATGGTGAAAATTTTAAAGCGTTTCCCCTAAAGTCAGGAACAAGACAAGGGTGCCCACTCTCACCACTACTATTCAATATAGTTTTGGAAGCTTTGGCGACAGCAATCAGAGCAGAAAAAGAAATAAAAGGAATCCAGATAGGAAAAGAAGAAGTAAAACTCTCACTATTTGCAGATGACATGATCCTCTATGTAGACAACCCTAAAGACACCACCAGAAAATTAATAGAGCTAATCATGAATATAGTAAAGTTGCAGTATATAAAATTAACACACAGAAATCCCTTGCATTCCTATACACTAACAATGAGAAAACAGAAAGAGAAATTAAGGAAACAATTCCATTCACCATTGCAACGAAAAGAATAAAATACTTAGGAATAAATCTACCTAAAGAAACAAAATACCTATATATAGAAAATTATAAAACACTGATGTTGAAATCAAAGAGGACACAAATAGATGGAGAAATATACCGTGTTCATGGATGGGAAAAATCAATATAGTGAAAATGAGTATACTACGCAAAGCAATCTATAGATTCAATGCAATCCCTATCAAGCTACCAACAGTATTTTTCAGAGAACTAGAACAAATAATTTCACAATTTGTATAGAAATACAAAAAAACCTCAAATAGCCAAAGCAATCTTGAGAAAAAAGAATGGAACTGGAGGAATCAGCCTGCCTGACTTCAGTCTCTATTACAAAGCCACAGTCATCAAGACAGTGTGGTACTGACACAAAGACAGAAATATAGATTAATGGAACAGAATAGAAAGCTCAGAGATAAATCCATGCACCTGTGGACACCTTATCTTTGACAAAGGAGGCAAGGATATACAATGGAGAAGACAATCTCTTTAACAAGTGGTGCTGGGAAAACTAGTGAACCACTTGTAAAAAAAAAAAAACTGAAACTAGAACACTTTCTAACACCATACACAAAAATAAACTCAAAATGGGTTAAAGATCTAAATGTAAGACCAGAAACTATAAAACTCCTAGGGGAAAACATAGGCAAAACACTCTCCGACATAAACCACAGCAGGATCGTCTATGACCCACCTCCAAGAATATTGGAAATAAAAGCAAAAATAATCAAATGGGACCTAATTACATTTAAAAGCTTCTGCACTACAAAAGAAACTATAAGCAAGGTGAAAAGACAGCCTTCAGAATGGGAGAAAATAATAGCAAATGAAGCAACAGACAAAGAATTAATCTCAAAAATATACAAGAAACTCCTGCAGCTCAATTCCAGAAAAATAAATGAGCCAATCAAAAAGTGGGCCAAAGAACTAAGCAGACATTTCCCCAAAGAATACATACAGATGGTTAACAAACACATGAAAAAGATGCTCAACATCACTCATTATCAGAGAAATGCAAATCAAAACCACAATGAGGTACCATTACATGCCAGTTAGAATGGCTACTATCCAAAATCTATGAGCAATAAATACTGGAGAGGCTGTGGAGAAAAGGGAACCCTCTTACATTGTTGGTGGGAATGCAAACTAGTACAGCCACTACGGAGAACAGTGTGGAGATTCTTTTAAAAACTGGAAATAGAACTGCCATATGACCCAGCAATCCCACTTTTGGGCATACCCACCTAGGAAACCAGAATTGAAAGAGACACGTGTAACCCAATGTTCATCCCAGCACTGTTTATAATAGCCAGGACATGGAAGCAACCTAGATGTCCATCAGCAGATGAATGTATAAAAATGCTGTGGTACATATATACAATGGAATATTACTCAGCCATTAAAAAGAATACATTTGAATCAGTTCTAATGAGGTGGATGAAACTGGAGCCTATTATACAGAGTGAAGTAAGCCAGAAAGAAAAACACCAATACAGTATACTAATACATATATATGGAATTTAGAAAGATGGTAATGATAACCTTGTATTCAAGACAGCAAGAGAGACACGGATGTATTGAACAGTCTTTTGGACTGTCTGGAAGAGGGCGAGGGTGGGATGATATGGGAGAATGTCATTGAAACATGTAAATTATCCTATGTGAAATGAATCACCAGTCCAGGTTCGATACGTGATACAGAAAGCTCGGGGCTGGTGCACTGGGATGACTCAGAGGGATGGGATGGGGAGGGAGGTGGGAGGGAGTTTCAAGATTGGGAACACATGTGCACCCATGGCAGATTCAAGTCAATGTATGACAAAACCAATACGATGTTGTAAAGTAAAATAAATAAATAAATTTAAAAAAAAACTTTTCTTTAAAGAATTTCACATTCTGAACTAGTGGAGCTAACATCCATCACATATTTTGGAGGGGTGGGAGGGTCACAATTCAACTCATTGTAGTTCAACAGCCTAAATGTTTCTATGTGACAATCCTATTTCAATGGATATAACTGACACTAAGAGAATGAAAATTTAGTTAGTGAATTTTAGTGGATTTTCCATGACTTTATAACATTCAAACCATTGATTTCAATTCCTTTTCCCTTAACTCCTCTATTCTTAATAATTTGGTAATATATTATTTTGTATTCTTCTTGGAAAAAGTCTAGAAAATGTAAGTGAAAGAAAGTGAAGGAAAGGTGTTAGTTGCTCAGTCATGTCTGTCTCTTTGTGACCCCATGGATCCTCAGGTCTGCCAGGCTCCTCTGTCTATGGGATTTTCCAGGCAAGAATACAGGCATGGGTTGCCATTTCCTATGCCAGGGGATCTTCCCAACTCCGAGACCGAACCCAGGTCTCCTGCATTGCAGGCAGATTCTTTATCATCTGAGGCACCATGGAAGGCCCTCAAAAGATGCAAGGGTAAGTATAAATCTCAAGAAATAAATGAGTTCCCTAATGCCCCAAAGAAGGAAAACTCTCTCCTTTTTCCTAGAGGGTTTCCTTTTATAAAGTTTGCATTTGCGAATCATTTCCTTGTCTCTTAGAGATAGATGCAGACCTTTTGAAAACATGAATAACCTCTAGCCAGCTTTGAGTTCCAGGAATGTCTTCAGGGCCTTGGAACTATTTTCTTTAAATGTGAACATAAAGTACCATGTCTGTCTCTTTGGGAGTTTAGCCTAGATGCCAGACTCCAAGTTGTAAATTCTTGTTTGCTGCAAAGATAGAAGACATTTTATCTTTCCTTTGGATTAAGACCATTAACATGTATGTAAATAATTGTATCTGCCCAGCTATATAAACAGATGATATTTCTTTAGTGGATTGCTGAGATGCATATCATAGTTTGGTTTAAAGCTTATTCAAACAAAACCTTTCTACATTAGTGAAGAGGATTTTTAGGTTGGAGGAAAGTTTTTATTTTTAATTAATTCCCCAACACAGGTCAAAATTTCATCTTGTTTTTTCTTCTCCCCTAAAACAATTGTCACAATAATACAGACACACAGATTCACCAATACTGAAAATAACTTCCACAATTATGACCTTACTATATCAACTGATCTGGCATAAAATTAAATACACATAGAAAAGACCCTGATGCTGGGAAAGATTGAGGGTAGGAGAAGAGGGTGAGATGGTTGGATGGCATCACTGATTAAGTGGACGTGATCTTGAGCACTCTTTGGGAGTTAGTGGAGGGCAGGGAAGTCTTATGTGCTGCAGTTGATGGGGTTGCACGACTTAGTGACTGAACAACAGCAACAATAGAATATTTATTAGTGATGATGTCAACAATATTGATTCATAATTATGCTTTTGGGGCTATTTATTTGAGCACTGATTATATGCCCAAACTGGGCTAAATATTGTGTCTAGATTGTGTGATGTGTTATTTGCAATGACCCTATCATTTGACTATCATCACTATTTTCCAGAGCAACTGCCAAGGGCTATGAAGGTGTAAATGTTTTATCCAGGTTCCATTCCTAGACAGCAGTAGAGCCATGGGTGATGTGACTGCAGAACCTGTCTGCTTCATCATGGGGAGATCCTCCCTTACATGTCATGAAGGAGACCATGCCACACCAGGACAGCATCCATTCCAGTGGCTGCTTACTCCTGGGTTTGTCTGTGGATGCTGAGCCATTCAGCTCTGATTTCTACCCTTGGTGTTAAGACCGTGTATGACACAAGGAACGTTTTATGAACACGAATGGCTTTACATTTCTCTTGTGCACCGACTAGATGAAACTGAGCAGCCCTGCCTTTTTTTTTCTCAAGTTTCCTAGACCTCCCTCCATTTCCAAAAGGCAGATTCAGTTACTAATTAGGAGAGTGAAGTAATGCAAAAGAAACAACAGTGCTCCATTTAAAGCTATTATAAAATATTGTCTGTATTCCCTGTGTTATACAATATATCCTTACAGCTTATTTTATACCGAAGAGTTTCTACCTCTTAATCCCCATATCCTTATCTTGCCCCTCTCTCCTTCCTTGCCCCACTGGCACCAACTAGTTTGTTCTGCATATCTGTTCGTGTCTTCTTTTCATATTCACTAATTTGCATAAACTTTAAAAATTATGACTCACCATACTTTATATCGACTATACTTCAATAAACAAAGGAAAGAAAAGGATAGTACAGCTATGGGTTCTGGTCCAGGCTCCTCCCTGGTGGATGTGCATACAATCTGATCCACCTCTGAGTTCTATAGGAACTAAGGCCCCACCCTGATGGAAGATGGTAACTTCAGACTTAGGACAAGCTCCTGAACTCCAGACTAATTAGAACCAGAAGGCTGACCATTGAGATTTCTGGAACACAGCCTCCAACCAAGCAGACAAGAGTTACACACCCTGCAGTCCCCCTCCCAATTTTGCCTATAAAAAGTCTTCTTGGAAAACCATCAGAGAGTTCAGGTTTTTAGGGCAGAAGCCTCCCCTTTCTCCTTGCATGGCCCTTCAGTAAAACTTTCTCCACTCCAAACCCCAGCCTTTCTGCTTGTTTGGCCTCACTGTGTGTCAGGCATACCAATTGGTTCCAACAACATTGATAGCTATCTGACCTTGAAAAAAAAAAGTCATTTAATCTGTCTTAAACTCAGTTACCTCATCTGGAAGCAGTCTCTAACAACAATGTAACTATGCTTATAAAGAAGCAAGGATAAGACTTTACTAACATAATGTACGTGACCAGCATTGAAGATGGAAATCACCAGAAAAGAGCATAGAAGAGCCCTCACTCAACTATATGTCACCCAGGGTTTCAGGCATTTCCTGGCATAATAGGGAATTGAAATAAAGTGAGAGAAAAATCTAACCAAAAAAACACAAGCCATCCTTATCTCTACCTTGTATTATTACAAATAAAGAACATGACATAGATTTGACACATTTTAACATGTATAAGACTGGATCTTATTTTTTCTCTTACATTGAATTCTCCCAGTATACTAGTGTCAAGTACACCTTGAATGCAAAATCTGTTTATCCCCACAGGCAGCCTGGACACTGAGAATGAAAATTGCACCTTTCTATCTCCATAACATGACCATACAATAATGCAACTGTCTCCCTTAGCATTATTCTAATATCCTCTCAATCCTAATAAGTTCCCACGTGGAAAGAGCCTCATTCAATAAAATTCTCAGTTCTTGATAGACGTTGACCTTCCTTCCCCCACTCCAACGTATTGACAAACCTCTCTTGAGTTTTAATTAGCTCTATCTGATTTCAGGCATATTTTATATTTGTGCTGAGAAAATACATCTTTGGCTATTTTAAAACCACCCTTCTCAGGTGGACTTGACTCTTTGACATGTCAGGGCCAATGTCTTTTTGATCACAGGTATACATTTTGTAGGGCTTCTCAGGTAGCACTAGTGGTAAAGAACCTGCCTACCAATGCAAGAAATTTAAGAGACATGGATTATATCCCTGGGTTGGGAAGATCCCCTGGAGGAGGGCATGGCAACCCACTCCAGTATTCTTGCTTAGAGAACCCCATGGACAGAGGAGCCTGGTGAGCTACTGTCCATAGCATTGCAAAGAGTCGGACATGACTGAAGCAACTTAGCATGTGGCACATACATTTTTATCCATGGATGGCTCACTTGGGACACAAATTTTAGACACTTTTTAAATAACATTGTGAAGAGAGGTGCTGACCACAAGGCAAGGAACAGGAGTTTTAAGTAAAGGAAGATGATCTATTATCCTGAGGATTTCAGGGGCATTTATGACAGCAGCCATACATCTTAGCAGTTGATACACAGTTGGATGGATGCTCATGGGACAAAAGACCAAACAACTTTTAACTTTAATAAATATTTATAAACAAAGCAAAAACAACTCTCCTTACTTTGTTGTTCAGTCACCAAGTCATGTCTAATTCTTTGCAAATCCATGGACTGCAGCACATCACGTTTCCCTGCCCCCTACTGTCTCCTAGAGTTTGCCCAAGTTAACGTCCATGGAATCAGGATGCCATCTAACCATCTCATCCTCTGTTGCCTTCTCCTCCTTCTTCTTCCAATCTTTCCCAGCATCAAGGTCTTTTACATTGAGTCAGCTGTTTGCATCAGGTGGCCAAGTATTGGAGCTTCAGCTTTAGCTCTGTCCTTCCAATGAGTATTTAGGGTTCCCTTGCCTCCCTGTAGCTCAGTTGGTAAAGAATCCACCTGCAATGCAGGAGACTCTGGTTCGATTCCTGCATCTGGAGAAGGGACAGGCTATCCACTCCAGTATTCTTGGGCTTCCCTGGTGGATCAGCTGGTAAAGAATATATCAGCAATGTGGGAGATCTGGATTTGATCCCCTGGAGAAGGGAATAGCTACCCACTCCAGTATTCTGCCCTGGAGAATTCCATGGACTATATAGTCCATGAGGTCATAAACAGTCAGACACGACTGTCTTGACACAGATGTCTTGACATAGTACTAATGACACTATCTAAATAAATATCAAAATATCATATTTGAGTGTGTGTGTGTGTGTATATATATATATATGTTTAATAACATGTATATATGTTTAATAAACATATATATATATGTTTAATTCTTTAAATTCTGCATTTAATTCTTTCATAAGTCATGCTTTCAATTTATGATTAATGATGCCAGAATGAGATATTTCCATCATGTTCACTTGTAATATCAATGGTTCAAATCCATCAACATACATTAAATTAAAAATTAAATTAAAAATCAAATTAAAAATCTTATAAATGAAAATTTTAGCCCCCACATAGGAATTCAAAGCAGCATTTTTATGTTTAATATTTCATGGCATTTCTTTCTCTTTCAACCCAAGAGATTAAATGCAATTCACTTGATAATGTGGCATCTTAGCTTTTCCAGCTTTGAAAGAGCAAGGGAGTAATGGTCTTTGACTCTGAATTGCATGAATCTTATGTTGGCTGGGTGGGTGAGCTCTGTGATGATACTGAGAGTGGGAAACAACCTACATTTCAAAGAAATATTTGCATTACACTAACAATCCAGAATTGTGCTTTTTATAACAACAGGTTTAGGAGCAAGTGATTCCTAGCCGCAATAAACTACATGCAATTACGAGAGCAGGTCATGCAACATAAACTGTTTTGTGGAAGAGAAATGCAATGCTTATTTCCAAGGAATATTTTAACCAACATTTTAGCACCGTAAGAAAAATAAATTCAGTAATTTGGCTTTTATGAGGCATTTTCTCGCTATAAACTCATAAAGGTGATTGAAGAATTTACCTTGTGAATAATACTGAGCTATAAATTTATAAGATGAATATGCAGATTGGCAAAAATTTCCCACAATGAGCTTATGGTTCATAATGTGACATCTAAGATTTCCTATGGCTCTCTGTTCTCACAGTATGTGCTTTTAAATGTCAAATCTTATTACAGTGAACTTCTGAGAAGAGCAAATATGGCTATTGAAATAACAACTCATTGTAATGAATTGAGGACAAAGCTCAATGGATAGTGCTATTCTAGAAGAATCCTGAGAATTTCCACTCATCCTAGAGTTTTACGTAAGTTTTCTTCCTATTTGCCTCCTCCTCCACAAAGCCAGGTGCACTTGTGCACATGCACACACATACACACACATATACACACACTTTATTTTTTCCCCAGAAAAATGGAGCAAGATAAAACCACAGCAAATGCCTTACTGTTGCTGTGGTTGGTGATCTGACCTTTAGTTGATGTCTCTATATCACTGGTAGCTCTCCTGGTTCACATATTTTGAGATTCCCCATGGCAGCCACTTCACACCTGGGTCTCTTTACCATCTGAGCCACCAGGGAAGCCTGAAAAATTAGAAGAGTGGCCTAATGGCAAAAAATATCAATTGACTTTTGGGCTGGTACCACTCCATCTGGTAAGCCTAGGGAATACCACCAAATGACAAATCTCAAACCATCTGGAAGTTTCAAAAGTCTTCATTTAAAAAATATTTTATAACAACCATGTCACTAAAGATATTTAGCATGATATGGTCTGTCACAGACAATATTCAATCAACTAAAATGAATACATAATAGTAGCAAAATGGACAGTGAAGATAAAGCAGAGACTCGCTTGGAGAATAAATGGCATATCCATGATCGGAGCTTCTGAAAAGGCAAATTAACTGACCTAAGAGTGTTTTATTTTCTCACTTAAAAAAAAATCTTTTGGAAGGTTAAAAAATTTTTCCAACAGTGGAAAAGGTTTGTTTTCACTCCAATTTCAAAGAAAGGAAATGTCAAAGAATGTTCAAAATATGCACAATTGCACTCATATCACATGCTAGCAAGGTAACGCTTAAAATCCTTCAAGCCTGGCTTCAGCAGTATCTGAACCGAGAATCTCCAGAGTTTTCCAAATTTGCTGGCATATTGAGGGCAGCAATATATTAGCATCTTCTTTTCAGAGTTGATAAGCAAGTTAGATTTAGAAGAGGGAGAGAAACCAGAGATCAAGTTGCCAACATCCTTTGGATCATAGAGAAAGCAAGGGAATTACAGAGAAATATCTACTTCTGCTTTGTTGACTATACCAAAGCCTTTGACTATGTGGATCACAACAAACTACAGAAAATTATTCAAGAGATGGAAATACTGGACCACATTACCTGCCTCCTGAGAAATCAGTATGCAGGTCAAGAAGCAACAGTTAGAACTGGACATAGAAAAACAGACTGTTTCAAATTTGGGAAAGGAGTATATAGCAAGGCTGTATATTGTCAACCTGTTTATTTAACTTCTATGCAGAGTACATCATGGGAAATGCTAGGCTGGACCAAGATTGTGAAGAGAAATATCAACAACTTCAGATATGCAAATGATAGTACCCTAATGCAGGAAGTGAAGAGGAACTAAAGAACCTCTTGATGAAGATGAAAGAGGAGGGTTAAAAAGCTGTCTTAAAACTCAACATTAAAAAAACAACAACAACAACAAAAAAAACTAAGATCATGGCATCTGGTCCCATCATTTCATGGCAAATAAATGGGGAAAAAAATAGAAAAAGTGACGGACTTTATTCTCTTGGGCTCCAAAATCACTGTGGATAGTGACTGCAGCCATGAAATTAAAGGACGCTTGCTCCTTCAAAAAAAAAAAAAAAGCTATGATAAACATAGTGATCATATTAAAAAACAGAGACATCAGTTTGCAGACAAGTGTGTGTATTGTCAACGCTATGTTTTTTCTAGTAGTCATGTAAGGATGTGAGAGTTGGACCGTCAAGAAGGATGAGTGCCAAAGAATTAATGCTTTCAAATTGTGCTGGAGAAGACTCTTGAGAGTCCTTTGGACTGCAAGGAGATCAAACCAACCAACCCTAAAAGAAATCAACCCTGAATATTCCTTGGAAAAACTGATGCTTAAGCTGAAGTTCCAATACTTTGGCCACCTATTGTGAATAACAGCCAACTCATTGGAAAAGACCCTGATGATGGGAAAGATTGAGGGCAGGAAGAGAAGAAGGTGACAGAGGATAAGATGGTTGGATGGCATAACTGACTCAATGGACGTGAGTTTGAGCAAACTCCAGGAGATAGTGAAGGAAACGGAAGCCTGGCATGTTGCAGCTCATGGGGTCACAAAGAATCAGACATGACTTGGCTACTGAACAGCATGTCTCTTTTCCCTAGGTACTAGGATCATCATAAAGCATCATAGTAATTAAAATAATCTACTTTGTTTTATCTAGAAATGTTCTACAATTACTTCTCTAGTTAATTCTGTAGTTAAATCTTAAAATGAATTGTTTAATCCTTTCTTTGTATATTGGAGCAAAACTTGCTACCCCAAAATGCCTTTGGCATTTGAAGTTATTTTTTATTCAAGGCATATTTTGATGTGCCTATTTAAATTTATCCAGTGATATAATTGTGTAAAATACCTATGGAATAGTTATCTGTCTGAATTAATTCATTTAATAAATAGTTCTGACATGCTCAGGTATGCTAACCAACACAAAGATGAAAAATATACCATACACTATATTTCACAAACTGGGAGAAGCCTGAAACTAGTTGCATTATATATTAAAGCAAAACAATCAAAATAAGAACATAAAAATCCGGAAAATATAATATTTAATAAAATATTACTAAGCTAGTGTGTCAGTCTATAAATTTTGATCTGTGGTAGCTGGGACTGATGCTTCTAAATCACAAGGGCTATATATTATTATATAAGGTATATAGACACACAAAAGCTTGAGATCTCAGTTTTAGACCATTACTGAATATTGACACTAAAACCAATAAGAAAATATTTTATTTTTTCACGAATGCTTTTAAAATACTTTAGATCTGAGTCTGGGGTAGTAGTTAAATGACCATACAGTAAATGGGCTTCCCTCATAGCTCAGTTGGTAAAGAATCCACCTGCAATGCAGGAGACCTAGGTTTGATCCCTGGGTCGGGAATATCCCCCTGAGAAGAGATAGGATACCCATTCCAGTATTCTTGGGCTTCCCAGTAAAGAATCTGCCTGCAATGTGGGAGACCTGGTTTCGACCCCTGGATTGGGAAAATTACCCACTCCAGTATTCTGGCCTGGAGAATTCTATGGACTATACAGTCCATGGGGTCACAAAGAGTCAGACATGACTGAGTGACTCACTTTCACATAGTAAACATCATATATGTCCTATTTTTTTTAACATTTTAATCCATGTAAACCAAACAAAATATTAAAACATATTACTCAGCCATTAAAAAGAATTCATTTGAATCAGTTCTAATGAGATGGATGAAACTGGAGCCCATTATACAGAGTGAAGTAAGCCAGATAGATAAAGACCAATACAGTATACTAACACATACATATGGAATTTAAAAAGATGGTAACAATAACCCAATATGCAAAACAGAAAAAGAGACACAGATGTAAAGAACAGACTTTGGGACTCTGTGGGAGAAGGCGAGGGTGGGATGTTCTGAGAGAATAGCATTGAAACAAGTATACTATCAAGGGTGAAACAGATCACCAGCCCAGGTTGGATGCGTGAGACAAGTGCTCAGGCCTGGTGCACTGGGAAGACCCAGAGGGATGGGATGGAGAGGGAGGTGGGAGGGGGGATCAGGATGGGGAACACATGTAAATCCATGGTTGATTCATGTCAGTGTATGGCAAAAACCATTACAATATTGTAAAGTAATTAACCTCCAACTAATAAAAATAATGGAAAAAATAAAAATACAAAAAAAAAAAAAAAAACCAAACAAAACAAAAAGCATTTTGCACTATAGAAGGAATTGCTCTTGCATTGGTACCTTTTCTATATCAGTATTCTTGAATTACATCATTCCCCAAGTGCCTATGGTTCCTATTTCTTTAGTAAGACTGTAACTGTTAGTGCCAAGTTAGAGATAATATTCCTTTTATTTTTTCACTTTTAACATAACGTTTTTCCTGCTATAGTCCAATTCAAAAGTCTTCTAACTGGTTGGTTGTCACTAGCTCTCACTTTTCTTCATACCATTCTTCACATTGTAGCTAAAATAATATTTTATTATTTCATTTTTTAAATTAGTTTCAACATCACTTTGAAGTTTTATGTATTTAATATTTTAAAATCCTGTATCTTTCAATAATTTCCTGTTAGTCATAAAATAAAGTGTAACTCATTAAAGTGCTCTTCTAAACCATGAATAGTCAGGCTTCTGGTTTCCATTTCAGCCTGTCAGACTTTTTTTTTTTTTTTCATTTATCTTTATTAGTTGGAGGCTAATTACTTTACAATATTGTAGTGGTTTTTGCCATACACTGACATGAATCAACCATGGATTTACATGTGTTCCCCATCCCGATCCCCCCTCCCACCTCCCTCCGCATCCCATCCCTCTGGGTCTTCCCAGTGCACCAGCCCCAAGCACTTGTCTCACGCATCCAACCTGGGCTGGTGGTCTGTTTCACCCTTTATAGTATACTTGTTTCAATGCTATTCTCTCAGAACATCCCACCCTCGCCTTCTCCCACAGAGTCCTAAAGTCTGTTCTGTACACCTGTGTCTCTTTTTCTGTTTTGTATATAGGGTTATCGTTACCATCTTTTTAAATTCCATATGTATGTGTTAGTATACTGTATTGATCTTTATCTTTCTGGCTTACTTCACTCTGTATAATGGACTCCAGTTATATCCATCTCATTAGAACTGATTCAAATAAATTCTTTTTAATGGCTGAGTAATATTCCATTCTGTATATGTATGACAACTCCCTTATCCATTCGTCTGCTGATGGGCATCTAGGTTGCTTCCATGTCCTGGCAATTATAAACAATGCTGCAATGAACATTGGGGTACACGTGTCTCTTTCAGATCTGGTTTCCTCGGTGTGTATGCCCAGAAGTGGGATTGCTGGGTCATATGGCAGTTCTATTTCCAGTTTTTTAAGAAATCTCCACACTGTTCTCCATAGTGGCTGTACTAGTTTGCATTCCCACCAACAGTGTAAGAGGGTTCCCTTTTCTGCACACCCTCTCCAGCACTTATGGGCTTGTAGACTTTTTGATAGCAGCCATCCTGACTGGCATGTAATGGTACCTCATTGTGGTTTTGATTTGTATTTCTCTGATAATGAGTGATGTTGAGCATCTTTTCATGTGTTTGTTAGCCATCTGTATGTCTTCTTTGGAGAAATGTCTGTTTAGTTCTTTGGCCCATTTTTTGATTGGGTCATTTATTTTTCTGGAATTGAGCTTCAGGAGTTGCTTGTATATTTTTGAGATTAATCCTTTGTCTGTTGCTTCGTTTGCTATTATTTTATCCCATTCTGAAGGCTGTCTTTTCACCTTGTGTATAATTTCCTTTGTAGTGCAAAATCTTTTAAGTTTCATTAGGTCCCATTTGTTTATTTTTGCTTTTATTTCCAATATTCTGGGAGGTGGGTCATAGAGAATCCTGCTGTGATTTATGTCGGAGAGTGTTTTGCCTATATTCTCCTCTAGGAGTTTTATAGTTTCTGGTCTTACATTTAGATCCTTAATCCATTTTGATTTTATTTTTGTGTATGGTGTTAGCAAGGGTTCTAGTTTCATTCTTTTACAAGTGGTTGACCAGTTTTCCCAGCACCACCAGCTAAGACTCTCCCTCGCTCTGCTCCATGGTCTGTTTAGTTCCCAGAATCTTGGTATTTGCTGTCCTCTTTTGGAATGCTCTGCTAATCTCTATGCCTGCTCAGTCTCTTTTTCTAGTAAAAGTGCTTATGCTCAGTTACTCAGCTGTGTCTGTAGCTTTGTAACCCCATGAACTGTAGCTCACCATGCTCCTCTGTCCAAGGGATTTCTCAGGCAAGAATACTGGAGTGGGTTGCCATTCCCTCCTCGAGGGGATCGTCCTGATCTCCTGGGCTTCCCTGGGAGCTCAGACGGTAAAATGTCTGCCTACAATGGTGGAGACCCAGGTTCAATCCCTGGGTTGGGAAGATCTCCTGGAGAAGGAAACGGCAACCCACTCCAGTATTCACGCCTGGAAAAATCCCATGGACTGAGGAGCCTTGTGGGCTACAGTCCATGAGGTGCAAAGAGTCGGTAACAACTGAGCGTCTTCACTTCACTTCACTTCTTTGCCACTGTGCCACCTAGGATGCCCTTCTAGTTGAAGACGGAATACCAATTCCTCAGGGAGGCATTCCTTCACCCACTGGATCGCTGCTGCTGCCACTAAGTTGCTTCAGTCGTGTCCGACTCTGTGCTACGCTATAGACAGCAGCCCATCAGGCCCCTCTGTCCCTGGGATTCTCCAGGCAAGAATATTGGAGTGGGTTGCCATTTCCTTCTCCAACCCACTGAACTGGATCACATAAATTCTTCTATTTTCTTTCATCAGTTGCTAAACATAATCCTTCTAATAAAATCCTTAAATGACTTGCTTAATACTTTCCTTGTAGATTGGAGCAAAACTTGCTACTTCATAATGTCTTTGGCATTTGAAATGGTTGTTTTTTATTCAAGGCACATTTGTTTGTGCCTATTTAAGTTGAATTTAGATACTAACACTCATTCATAAAAATGTGAAAACCTTCAACATCTTCCAGATGTAAAAGAAATTTAAATTTGAAAGTGGGGGCCAGCTTTTCTTTAAATTTGGAAACTTTTTAAGGAATATTTTTGCCTGGAAGACACACCTGAGTGAGTAAGGAAAGGTGCTTAGGCAGGTGGAAGAGAAATTTTAAAAGATTTAAATTGACAAAGGGGGTTTCCCCGATGGCTAAGGCCAATGCAAGTGACACAGGAGACACTGGTTCCATTCCTGGATTGGGAAGATCCTTCCCAATCTCCAGGAAGGTTTCCTTCTGGAGAAGGAAATGGCAACACACTCTAGTATTTTTGCCTTAGGAAAGCCTGTGGATGGAGCAGCTTGGCGGGCTGCAGTCCAAGGGTTGCAAAAGAGTTGGACGACTGAACAACTAAGTAACAACAACACCTTGACAAAGACCTTATCTGCTAATGTCTTCTGTGCTCTGAAATGGCCCTTAGGGGAGCAGGTAGGCCAGTTGCCAGGGATTTCAACAGTCTCTTCTGAGCAAAGCAGTGCAGGGGATCTGGCAACCTTTGGGCTAGAGTTCATCCCAGAGGAAGTTTGCTGCTCTGTGGCACTACTAAGAGCCCACAAAGGAAAACTCCCAGGGGAGAGGCATGCATCTGGGTAAGGACCCGCTCAGGTCCTTCTGCAAAGACACTGCGTGCTGGCACAAAGCCTGGCTGAGTCTGGAGGTTCCTTTTGGTTCAGTCATCCTAGCACACACCTCAAGGGTGCACTCTGGGTACCTCGCTGTAAACTTCATGCTAAAGATGAATCGCTTCCTGGGTGGGTATTTTGGGACCAAAACAGGTAACTGTCACACTGGATGAAGATACATTAAGTTGTGTTGTCCAGTGTTCAAATACAAAACTATGTTTCAGATGCAACTCCAGGTGGAAGGGATTCTTCCCAAACCCCCAGAACCCCCTAAATCCTCCTTGGACAATTCGGGGAGAAGAGAACCCTGGCCGGTGAAGCTGTGTGACCTAGTAAGCTGGGTGGGTAGGAGCTCAAGTGATCAGTCTGAGCTTATGAATAGCAAACTCAACCTTATTCCAGCCTGGTCATATCAATTATATTAGAAAGCTGTGAACTAGAGCACTCTTACTTTCATTTCATAATTGAATTCTATCCTTTTTTGTCTCTAATATAAGGACAAGTTGAAGACTTTTCTAACATATTCCTTCATAGTTTTAAAAGTTGAAAGTGTAATATTCAAAAGGCTTCACATCCAAACAAAATACCAAAATAATCAAGTTAAAATGGCATGGCTCAAACTGCTATGTAGACAGAAATGCTAACATAAAATGTAGCATTGCCCTATATAAAGTAACAGAATACAGATATTTTTATTTGTCTAAACATCCAAATATCAAGCAGATCAGAAGATTTGATTGTCTCCTAGGAATATTATTTATATTACTATGTAAATATTATTTATTTGTTATATATGCCAAAGAAATAATGCATCTAAACTCTTGTCCCAATTTTGTAATTAATAAACTAATAATAACATTTGCTTACACATTTTGATGGCCATAGTATTTTAGAAACAGCAATTTGAAGACACATTCTTTTAATAAGCAGCAACTGCCAATTATTGTCTCCTGATTATATAATTCTCAGAAATCATCTCATTTAGTCCTTCCAACAGCCTTGCTTGGAAGGACAATGCAAGAGTTTGGGTCCATTCAGACTGCCTAGATTAAAGTGAAGTTGATGTTAGATTCTAGAACTCTTCTGATTTAAATCCCAAACTCCATCAATGTCAGCTGAATGACTCTTAGGCTATCTCTTATGTTAAACTACTTCAGTATAAACAGTGTGATAGGTTCAAAGGTAGGTTTAAGATAAATTCCAGGTGCAGCAAGCATTTAATTTCACCACCCAGCGTGGCTCAGTTTTTTTTTTTTTTTAAATCAGAGAATGTACATCCGAGAATTGAAATGTCTTCTATTAGCTTCTACCAACACTGTGGTTGTGGTTTAGTTTCTAAATAGTGTCCAGCTCTAGCGACTCCATGGACTGTAGCCTGCCAAGCTCCTCTGTCCATGGGATTCTCCAGGCAAGAATACTGGACAATGTGTCTTACTACTTAGAACTGGCTCTCTTTTGAGGAAATGAATGATGGTCATTAAAATGCAAGGGCTGGCTGAGATATTTTAGAGATACTATTGTTGAAATAAACTGTAGTTCCAAGATGGAATGGCTCCTGCCCTGGTGCCATAAATGCAAACCAAAACTTACATCTTGTTCCTGTCCCAGTAAATGTCCCACTTGACCAAAAATAGATTAATTCCAGTACGCCAATCCCCAATGCCAAGCCAACTCTGTGCTCTGTACTTATTTCCTTATTCATTCTCTATTTGTTTCTATTCCTTATTTCTTATTATTTAAGCTTTAAAACTTCCTTCCTCCCACCCCATGGCTCAGCAAGTAAAAAATATGCCTGCATGGAGGAGACACAGGAGACATGGGTTCAATCCCTGCATCAAGAAGATCCCCTGAAGTAGGAAATAATAACCCATTCCAGTATTCTTGCCTGAAGAATCCCATGGAAAGAAGAGCCTGGTGGGTTACAGTTCATGGGGTCACAAAGAGTCAGACATGACTGATGACTAAGCACAGCACAGCATCCCATTTTGCAGTTCTCTGGACCCTTGGGAATGGAGACTGCTTACTTCATGAAGTGTTAACGTTTGTTTGTGTCAAGTTGTATTAAATTGTCTTCTTTAATAACTTTTATGGGTTTTCCAGTAGTCATATAAGGATGTGAAAGTTGGATCATCAATAAGGCTGAGCACCAAAGAATTGATGCTTTAGAACTGCGGAGCTGGAGGAGACTCTTGTGAGTCCCTTTGACAGCAAGGAGATCAAACCAGTCCATCCTGAAGGAACTTGACCATGAATATTTATTAGAAGTACTGATAATGAAGCTGAAGCGCCAATCCTTTGGCCACCTGATGCGAAGAACTGACTCATTGGAAAAGACCCTGATGCTGGGAAAGATTGAAGGCAGGAGGAGAAGGAGGCAGCAGAGGATGAGATAGTTTGATAGCATCACTGATCAATGGACATGAATTTGAGCAAACTCCAGGGATAGTGAAGGACAGAGGAGCCCGGCATGCTGCAGATCATGGGGTTGCAAAGAGAAGGGCGTGACTTAATGATTGAACAACAGCAACAATAAAATTGTTGTATTCACTCCTGCAAACTCAGTGTGTAAGAATCTAGTTCCCTTGAAGATGGGGCCCTAGGCTTTTATCCTAATATCTGCTAATACTATCCTATTAGTCTTCAATCCACACACTGACTGGACTTCTGGGAGCTTGATTCTTACCATAAGAGTAACTGGATCTTCCCTCTGCAGTTTGTCATCTGCCTCAAGAACTTTCATTCAAGGTGGTAGATAGAAAACCTGAAAGCTCAGAAAACTGGGAGTAGGAGGAAGAGAGAAAAGGGAAGCAGAGTTGAGACTGGTGTTAGCTTGCAGTAGATCATCAGTGATTGTTTAGAGGATCAGCACAGGACTCTTTATGGTGATTGATCTTGGAACTGAATCTGGGGAAGGAAGGAAGAAGAGCCCTCAGGTGACTAAGGACAGTATAGTGGACAGTAGATTCCAGTGAAAAAGGACAGATCAGAGTTGGTGATGTGAGAAGAAATCACATAGAAAATAAGAAGCAGGGCTCAGAGAGTTGAATAAAACTCAGATTTTGGAATGGAAACTATTGATTCTCCAATGACCTTGAGAATGGGTAACTAAGGACAGATATTGAAAGGACCGTCTGCCCAGGATTTTTGAAATCATTGAGAATTATGGTAGAAGCAGGGCTGGCAAGAGTCACAGTGAATCAGGAACTGAAACCTTCAAGAAGTGTAGAAGAGTGACCTCAAAGATGATAACTGACTGACTGACCAATAAAACGAAGCTACCAAGTCTACAATTCTGGTCATTTATCTAGATAAATGGTATTATATATAGCATAGGGACATACTGATATCTGGTTCTTTTATTATGTAAGACTAGCCTAGTTTAGCATGCTTAATTAACTGATAAATTAGTCCATAAAAAAGTCTCCTAGATTTCTTTACTGTTTATTTTAAATATTACCATATTTTTTAAAATTATAGTTGATTTACAATGTTTTGTTAGTTTCAGGTGTACAGCCCAGTAATTCAGTTTTATATATATGTGTGTGTATATATATATACATATATATATATATATATATATATATATATATATATTCTTTTTCAAATTTTTTTTTCCTTTTAGTTTTTTAATCTATTTTATATATAGTATTTGCCTTGTGTGTGTGCTGAGTAATGTCTGACTCTCTGTGATTGCATGGACTGCAGTCCACCAGGCCATCCTGTCCTTCACCATCTCCCAGAGTTTGCTCAAACTCATGTCCATGGAGTCAGAGATGCCATCCAAACTTCTCATCCTCTGTCCTCCCCTTCTCCTGTCTTCAATCTTTCCCAGCATCAGGGTCTTTTCTAACGAGTCAGCTTTTCACATAAGCTGGTCAGAATAGTGGAGCTTCAGCTTCAGCATCAGCCCTTCCAATGAATATTCAGGATCGATTTCCTCTAAGATTGACTGATTTGATGTCCTTGCAGTACAAGGGACACTCAAGAGTCTTCTACAACACTACCATGCAAAAGTATCAATTCTTTGGTGTTCAGCCATTTTATGGTCCAACTCTCACATCCATACATGACTACTAGAAAAACCATAGCTTTGACTAGACAGACCTTTGTCAACAAACTAATGTCTCCGCATTTTAATACACTGTCTAGGTTTGTCAGAGCTTTTTCTCCAATGAGCAAGCATCTTTTAATTTCATGGCTATAGTCACCATTTGTGATGATTTTGGAGCACAAGAAAATAAACTCAGTCACTGTTTCTATTGTTTCCCTATCTATTGGGCATGAAGTGATGGAACAAAATGCTATGATCTTAGTTTTCTGAATGTTGAGTTTTAGCCAGCTTTTTCACTCTCCTCTTGCACCTTCATCAAGAGGCTGTTTCATTCCTCTTTGCTTTCTGCCATAAGGGTAGTGTCATCTGCATATCTGATGTCATTGATATTTCTCCCAGCAATATTGATTCCAGATTTTGTTTCATCCAGCCTGGCATTTAGCATGATGTACTCTGCATATAAGTTAAATAAGCAGGGTGACAATATGCACTCTTTCCCAATTTGGTACCATGAGTGATTCTAACTGTTGCTTCTTGACATGCATACATGTTTTGCAGGAGGTAGGTAAGGTGGTCTGGTATTCCCATCTCTTGAAGAATTTTCCACAGTTTATTGTGACCCATGCAGCCAAAGGCTTTAGTGTAGTCAATAAAGCAGAAGTAGATGTTTTTCTGGAATTTCCTTGCTTTTTCTATAATTCAGTGAATGTTGGCAATTTGATTTCTGGCTCCTCTGCCTTTTATAAATCCAGTTTGAACATCTGGAAGTTCTCAGTTTACACACTGTTGAAGCTTAGCTTGGAGAATTTTGAGTATCACTTTGCTAACATGTGAAATGAGTGCAATTGTGAGGTAGTTTGAACATTCTTTGGCATTGTTTTTCTTTAGGATTGGAATGAAAACTGACCTTTTCCAGTCCTGTGGCCACTGCTGAGTTATCCAAATTTGCTGGCATATTGAGTGCAGCACTTTCACAGCATCATCTTTTAGGATTTGAAATAGCTCAGCTGGAATTACATCACCTCCACTAGCTTTGTTTTTAGAGATGTTTCCTAAGGCCCACTTGAGTTCTCACTCCAGGATGTCTGTCTCTAGGTGAGTAATCAAACCATCGTGCTTATTTGGGTCATGAAGATCTTTTTTGTAAGGTTTTTTTTTTTTTTTTTTTTTTTTTTTTTTGTGTGTGTGTGTGTGTGTGTGTATTCCTGCCACCTCTTTTTAATATCTTCTGCTTCTATTAGGTCCATATCATTTATGTCCTTTATTGTGCCCATCTTTGCATGAAATCTTCCCTTTATATCTCTAATTTTCTTGAAGAGATCTCTAGTCTTTCCCATTCTATTGTTTTCCTATATTTCTTTACATTGTTCACTTAGAAAGGCTTTCTTTTCTCTCCTAGCTAGTCTCTGGAACTCTGCAATTGGATGAGCATATCTTTTCATTTCTCGTTTTCCTTTAGATTCTCTTCTTTTCACAGCTATTTATAAGCCCTCCTCAGACAACCATTTTGCGTTTTTGCATTTCTTTTTCTTGGGATGATCTTGATCACTGCCTCCTGTACAATATTATGATCCTCTGTGCATAGTTCTTCAGACATTCTGTCTATCAGATCAAATCCCTTGAATCTATTTGTCATTTCCACTGAATAATCATAAGGGATTTGATTTAGGTCATACCTGAATGACCTAGTGGTTTTCCCTACTCTCTTAATTTTAAGTCTGAATTTGGCAATAAAGAGTTCATGGTCTGAGCCACAGTCAGTTCCTGGTCTTGTTTTGCTGATTGTAAAGAGCTTCTCCATCTTTGGCTGCAAATAATATATCAATCTGATTTCAATATTGACCATCTGGTGATGTCCATGTGTAGAGTCTTCTCTTGTGTTGTTGGAAGAGGGTGTTTGCTATGACCAGTGTGTTCTCTTGGCAAAACTCTGCTAGCCTTTGACCTACTTTTTTTTATTCCAAGGCCAGATTTGCCTGTTACTCCAGGTAGCTCTTGACTTCCTACTTTTGCATTCCAGTCCCCTATAATGAAGAAGACTTCCTTTTTGGATGTTAGTTCTAGAAGGTTTTGTGGGTCTTCATAGAACTGTTCAACTTCAGCCTCTTCAGCATTAGTGGTTAGGGCATGGACTTGGATTATTGTAATATTGAATGGTTTGTACTGCATTTCCAGCTCTTTTGTTGATTATGATGGCTACTCCATTTCTTCTAAGGGGTTCTTGCCCACCAGCATAGATATAATGGTCATCTGAATAAAATCCACCCATTCCAGTCCATTTTAGTTCACTGATTCCTAGAATGTTGTTGTTCACTCTTGCTGTTTCCTGTTTGACCACTTTCAATTTACCTTGATTCATGGATCTAACATTCCAGGTTCCTATGCGATATTGCCCTTTATGGTATCGAACTTACTTTCACCATCAGACATATTCACAACTGGGTGTTGTTTCTGCTTCGGCTCAGTGTCTTCATTCTTTTTGGAGCTATTTCTCTACTCTTCAGTGGCATATCGGGCACCTAACAACCTGGAGGGTTCATCTTTCAGTGTCATATCTTTTTGCCTTTTCATACTGTTTATGGGATTCTGAACAAGGTGAGAATACTGAAGTGGTTTGACATTCCCTTCTCTAGTTTTGTCAGAACTCTTGACCATGACCTGTCTGTCTTGGTTGGCCCTACACAGCATGCCTCATAGTTTGACTGAGTTGGACAAGGCTGTGACCCATGTCCTCAGTTTGATTAGTTTTTTTGTGATTGTGGTTTTCATACTGTCTCTCCTCTTATGGATGAGTATAAGAGGCTTGTGGAAGCTTCCCGGTGGGAGGAACTGGCTGTGGGGAAAACTGGGTCTTGCTCTGGTGAGCAAGTCCATGGTCAGTAAATCTTTAATCCAGTTTTCTGCTAATAGGTTCAAGAAGGCAACTAAATGATTTCCACATCAGGTTGATTTTTCTCTATTTTTAAGCATTGCTTTTTGAGTATAAAATAAGTTTTTCTCTGGAGAAAAGTTAGGCTTATTACTACCAGTAATCTTCCTTCTAGGCTAGACAAATTAGACATACTACTCTTATTGTTTTACTACTAAAATATTAACCTTCTGTGTACCTTACTGAATGCCCAAGGTTACTGACAGTTGACTCTCCAGTAATGTTGTTTGGATTCTTGAATATTTCTGCACCTCACGTAATCTTGGAGAATTATCTAGCTTATACCATCACCCTATCATTTTTTCCTGGTTTCATAAAGCTTCATTGTACGCACATGTAATTTAGTATTCTGCGAAGACTTGGTGCAATTGCTATGCAAAGTTTCAGTGCTCTTTTTCTATGTAGGTTTGTCTTATGTTGACCTATGCCTTGCAACTTATAGCTACCTCAGTGCACCTAAACTTTAATCTCTATATGCTTTGCGCCCGTGCTCAGTCACTTCAATCATGTCTGACTCTTTGTGACCCTATGGACCATTGCCCTCCAGACTCCTCTGTCCTGGGGATTTTCCAGTTAAGAATTCTTTAGTGGGTTGCCAAGCCCTCCTCCAGGGGATCTTCCCGACCCAGAGATCGAACCCACATCTCTTGCATTGCAGGCAGATTCTTTACCTATATGCTTAGCTCAGTAATATTACTGTGCTCTACTTGGGATCTCTGTTTCTGTACTGTGACCTATAATGTGTCTTTAGGCAATTTTATTTCTCACACGACTTTTTTCCCACTTTGGGGGATCACAGTCCTATGTTGTCAATTAAATAATCTCTATATTTGTTTGCTTGTGTTTTTCCCCCATTCTCTAATTGTTCATGATTGAAATTAAATCTGGACATTTTACTTGATTATTGCAAGAAGCAGAAGTCTAGTTCGTAACTTTTAATTAGTATATTAATACAGAAATCAATTCCCTCATTACTTTTCTCTTGCAGTTGTAATTAATATGCAGTTTAGTAGTTTCATGAACTTTACATTTTTTTTGTTATTCGTGTGATTTGCTGGTAGGTTTTAAATCCATATGCTTTATTTTTCTTATAAATTTGTATAAAAGTAGTTCTTATGTGCACATAAAATACATTTAATAAAATAAAAAAAAAATGATTCCTATGAATTGTTCCCTATTTAATATCCTTTTCTGACCTTGCTTTATATTGTGAAAATCTTACTTAATTTTGACTCTTAATAAAAAGTAAGTAAAACCTCAGTTGATTTAAAAAATGTACTTTATTTTATTTTATATTATATGCAATTTTAATGCAGAAAGTAGTAAAACCACTATGTGAGATATAAAATAAAATAAAATATGAACTCTGAAATTATGTTCCTTGAAAATGAATTCTTACCTTACTATTTTCTTGGTCTGTAACCTAGGATTGGTTAGTTATACTTTTCATACCTTGTCATCCTAATCTGAGACATAATAACATGTATTTCATAGAGCTGTTGTGAAAAATAATGTGTGTGTGTCTAAAATAGTTGGTACATCTAACAGCTATACATGTAATTATTATTATTCCTATACAAAGGGAAAATATAAAAAAGAAACAATGTAGAATTAGATTTCAATGCAGAAAATATATGAACAAGTAACTTTGCAAGTATAATTAAGTGAAATTTAAAGTGAAAATTAAAATAACTGATAAGGCATAATAAATATCACTTCTGTTTATCAGAATCAAACCAACAAGTTATGATATAAGACAGAAATGTAAAAAAAAACACACACACACATGCAGAAATGTGACCAAGAAGAACAGAATATCACTTGTGTTTCTTTACAAGGCTACTTAAAGTATATTTCTCTGTAAGACTCCTGTGTCATTACAGACCTTATAAAAGGTTAAAACTCACACCAGTCCAGATGAAAGGGACACCAAGAGTCCTGGCTGAGAAATGATGCAAACCATATTAACTCTCTGAAAAAGAGTAAGGCATGTATCAAAGAGCAGATTTTAAGACAAGAAATATCATTTTCATAGAAAGAAACATAAAATTAGAGAACACTCATTCATACTTGGAAAACACATTTTGTGAAACTAAATTAATATAGTTAATCTTTCAACTTCAAGAGGAAATTTTGTTTGCATTCTGTCTTCTGATATGTATAAAAAGTACTGACTAAAACCTTTATTCCAGAACATCTATATAATGCAGAAAATAACCATTTTATGAAATGTTTTTAAACCTTTTCTTTTTGAAATTGCATTGCCCAACCAAAATAAAACAGGCTATTATTTATTGCTCGGTAAGTCAGCTCTGAATTGTTATCCCACATAACTTTCCTAACAAAGGTAAAAACTGTTATTCAGGAGACTTCGTGGCTGACATTAGTTTAGGACAATGAGGGTAGCTGAATATGTAATTTGTTTTGTGTAGACCAGCACTGTTGTAAGAAACGAAAAATTGTGATAATAGCAAAGTCAGCATAACTGACATTGCAGACAAAGAGTAAAGAAATTTATGTACCATCAAGCTATCATTTTGATATAGTAGGTTTTCCTCCCAGAGACATTTAAATGCCTTAGTAAAATAATGCATTGTAGTACCCAGGTGGGCCAGTGGTAAAGAATCTGCCTGCTTTGCAAGAGACACAGGAGACTCGGGTTCCATCCCTGGGTCAGGAAGATCCCCTGGAGGAGGAAATGGCAACCCACTCCAGTATTCTTGCTGAAAACTCCCATGGACAGAGGAGCCTGGCAGGTTGTAGTCCTTGGTGTCACCAAGAATCAAACGCGACTGAGCATGCACTCAAGCAAGATAGTACATAGAAGCAGCCGTTATATATTTCAGTCAATTATCATAAATTATGTTTTCTTAAAACTGAATTATTTGATGGTAGTAATCCAATTACAGTGTAGTGTATTATGTAATAAATATCAGGTTAAAAATTATAACAGTTTTTAAATTTGAATATAAGCTTTAACTGTTAATGTAGGAGTTTTACAGTTTACAATGCTTAATGTCAAAGAATTATATCCATTTATTTATAAATTCTTATCATCTCAATAATGCATTCCTGTTTGCTGTGACATTTTATAAACAAATGTCACAACTGCTACTTGTTTTTCATAGTGGTAAGGTAAAGTATTTGACTAGGTAGTTCTTACTGTTAAGCAAACATCATAATTCATGAATAATTGAGTACACTTATCACATGAACACTAATGTCAGATAAGAGCATAAGCAGAGTCTTCTCCAAGAATATTGCTTTCTCACAGCATTTCAGTCTCCAGTGGTGTCTGTATAGACCAAAGTGAGAGACACCAATTTTGTGGCTCTTATGAGTTATTTTGTAAATTTAAGTAAATTTATTTTTATGTCACTTACTGTAAATTTTCTCAAGAAGAAAAAAGAAATAAAATATACATAATAGAAATAGTTCAAACTAAAAAAAAGAAGCTGCTGATATAAAATACATACTGGTGTACATGATTACCCAAAGATATTATTAAGAAACTTATCCACAAACCTAGAAAACATAAAACATTTTTTTTAGATTACTAAATAACCAGATTACCATAGGCTAAAATGTTATTAATGCTACATGAAAATTCTCATGTAACATTTGCAGATGACATGATCCTCTACATAGAAAACCCTAAAGACTCTACCAGAAAATTACTAGAGTTAATCGATGAATATAGTAAAGTTGCAGGATATAAAATTAACACACAGAAATCCCTTGCATTACCATACACTAACAATGAGAAAACAGAAAGAGAAATTAAGGAAACAATACCACTCACCATTACAACAAAAAGAATAAAATACTTAGGAGTATATCTACTTAAAGACACAAAAGACCTATACATAGAAAACTATAAAACATTGATGAAAGAAATCAAATAGGACACAAATAAATGGAGAAATATACTATGTTCATGGATTGGAAGAATCAATATTGTGAAAATGAGTATACTACCCAAAACAATCTATAGATTCAATGCGCGCCCTATCAAGCTACCAAGAGTATTTTTCCGAGAACTAGAACAAATAATTTCACAATTTATATGGAAATGCAAAAAACATCAAATAGCCAAAGCAAACTTGAGAAAGAAGAATGGAACTGGAGGGATCAACCTGCCTGACTTCAGTCTCTACTACAAAGTCACAGTCATCAAGATAGTATGGTACTGGCACAAAGACAGAAATATAGATCAATGGAACAAAATAGAAAGCCCAGAGATAAATCCACATATCTAGAAAAACCTTATCTTCTGCAAAGGAGGCAAGAATATACCATGGAAAAAAGACAACCTCTTTAACAAGTGGTGCTGGGAAAACTGGTCAACCACTTGTAAAAGAATGAAACTAGAACACTTTCTAACACCATACACAAAAATAAACTCAAAATGCATTAAGGATCTAAATGTAAGACCAGAAACTATAAAACTCCTAGAGGAGAACATAGCGAAAACACTCTTCAACATAAATCACAGCAGGATCCTCTATAACCCACCTCCCAGAATATTGGAAATAAAAGCAAAAATAAACAAATCGGAGCTAATTAAACTTAAAAGCTTTTACACAACAAATGAAACTATAAGCAAGGTGAAAAGACAGCCTTCAGAATGGGAGAAAATAATAGCAA
Source organism: Cervus canadensis (assembly GCF_019320065.1). Classification (NCBI taxonomy): domain Eukaryota; kingdom Metazoa; phylum Chordata; class Mammalia; order Artiodactyla; family Cervidae; genus Cervus; species Cervus canadensis. The sequence goes on from NC_057398.1 coordinate 69,460,396, forward strand.
ATGAAGAAACAAAGGATTAATCTCAAAAATATATAAGCAACACCTGCAGCTCAATTTTAGAAAAATAAATGACCCAATCAAAAAATGGGCCAAAGAACTAAACAGACATTTCTCCAAAGAAGACATACAGATGGCTAACAAACACATGAAAAGATGCTCAACATCACTCATTATCAGAGAAATGCAAATCAAAATCTCAATGAGGTACCATTACACGCCAGTCAGGATGGCTGCTATCCAAAAGTCTACAAGCCATAAGTGCTGGAGAGGGTGTGGAGAAAAGGGAACCCTCTTACACTGTTGGTGGGAATGCAAACTAGTACAGCCGCTATGGAAAACAGTGTGGAGATTCCTTAAACAACTAGAAATAGAACTGCCATATGACCCAGCAATCCCACTCCTGGGCATACACACTGAGGAAACCAGATCTGAAAGAGACACGTGTACCCCAATGTTCATTGCAGCACTGTTTATAATAGCCAGGACATGGAAGCAACCTAGATGCCCATCAGCAGACAAATGGATAAGGAAGCTGTCGTACATATACACCATGGAATATTACTCAGCCATTAAAAAGAATTCATTTGAATCAGTTCTAATGAGATGGATGTAACTGGAGCCTATTATACAGAGTGAAGTAAGCCAGAAAGATAAAGACCAATACAGTATACTAATGCATACATATGGAATTTAAAAAGATGGTAACGATAACCCTATATGCAAAACAGAAAAAGAGTCACAGATGTACAGAACAGACTTTTGGACTCTGTGGGAGAAGGCGAGGGTGGGATGTTCTGAGAGAATAGCATTGAAACAAGTATACTATCAAGGGTGAAACAGGTCACCAGCCCAGGTTGGATGCGTGAGACAAGTGCTCAGGGTTGGTGCACTGGGAAGACCCAGAGGGATGGGATGGAGAGGGAGGCAGGAGGAGGGGATTGGGATGGGGAACACATGTAAATCCATGGCTGATTCGTGACAATGTATGGCAAAATGCACTACAATATTGTAAAGTAATTAGCCTCCAACTAATAAAAATAAATGGGGAAAAAAAGAGAAAATTCTCAGTGGTTCCTTGCAATCATAAAGTTGAAGGCAGTATGATATAGAATGTCCTTTGTATACCATCTTTGGTTACCTATTATATTCTCAAGATATATTGAATTTCTTTCCAATAATTGAAAATTGTTTTTTCTATCTCATTCTGAAGCAATGTTGAAACTCAACCCAAACATCTGGGACAGTACAGCAAGTTATTTCTAGCTTTGATGTTGCCCTTTGCTTTAAAATCAGAGCAACTATAAATATGAAGAAAACTAAACAAACAAACAAACAAAAAACCAATTGGGTTCACATATGAGGTAAATCTCTGAGAACAGGAAACTTGTTTATCACATGGGTACTGCTCCTTCTTGGTTGGTGCCCTAGTTTACTGATTATGATTATGGGGACCTGACATTAACTCAATGCTTGAAGTCGGCATTTCCACTTCTATCAGTGAATAAAAGAAGGGAAAAAAAAATACTACTGAGCACATGAATACATTCAATACAATATATCTCCCTGGATTGGGAAGATCCCCTGGAGTAGGAAATGGCAACCCACTCTAGTACTCCCACCTGGAAATTCCATCAAAAGAGAAGCCTGGCATGCTATAGTCCATTGGGGATGCAAATAGTCTGACATGAGTGAGTGACCGAGCACTCACTCACTCGAACATATCTTAAGACTGTATTTACCCATGAGGTACATAACTTCAAAATGCTTAACAGAAGAAAAGAGAGAAAAACCCGAAATCTCTCACTGAAAATGAACTCTCAATAAAAGTTAAAAACAAAACAACAAGAAATGTAATGCTGAAAATGTCAATAAAGTTGAAAGCTAAAAATTTATTTCTGATAAAATTAATCTTTAAAGAATAATATTAACATTTCAAACTCTTGAAATAAGTGTGAAAAATAGATTCAAAGTTACATCTGAAAGCATAACTTACATTTAAAAGAGCAATAAACTATAAAGCATAATAAGATGAAATTAAATTACACTAGAACAGACATCTAGATTTAATACTAGTGATACTTTTGTAGTTATTGAAATTGCTGTTAAATGTTCATTTTCTAACCATGCTTTGTTATTTATATAAATATATTACATAAAAGATAGCAAAATACTGTAAAAGTAAACCGACTCTGAATAAGTTTTTTAATTGTTTTTTAGTTATTATTTGTCACAAATAAAGCTTATTAAAAACCTGCCAGGTTAGGGATTTCACCGGAGATCCATTTGTTAGGACTCTGAGCTTCCACTGCAGGGGCACAGATTTGATTTCTAGCTGGGGAACTAAGATTCCACATGCACTTGGCATGTCCAAAAGATACATACAGAAAGCTTGTTCTAAGGAATAAAAAAGATATATTAAATAATTAAATAAACATGCCAGGTTAGTTCTCTATATATTGTGAATATTAAAACTGGAAAAAAGAGATGAGGAAATGGAAAACCATAAAAATAATATAACACACAAGAATGAAACATTAAAATACCAATTTTAAAATACTCAGAAGTAACATTAAAGTCAGAAAAAAATGTGTTCTAGCAAAAAATAATGGGGATAAGTGATATAGTAACTGTATCATGATAGAATGATTTTTCCTAAATAATCTCTATAATAAACATAATTCCAATCAGCAAGAGAGAAGTATAAAGGGTGAATCATTTGAACTATTATACTTTACATTCAAAAAAATAACATTATATAAGATAAGAATTTACTTTTAAAAATTGACCTTAAATACTATGATGTATATGCAGTGTGCATATAGTTTCAAAGACACACATTAAATATGTACACACAAGAAAGAAAAAAAATAAAGAACACAATTGAATAACACAATTGATAAAATCTTTGTGTTGGCAGCTAATCTGCAGCAGAATAAACAAAACAGTCATAAAACAAATAAAAGAATAATCTTTCGCTCTGATGATTAGGAATATTCAAATTAAAAGATTATGGATGTAAGAGTTAGATCATAAAGAAGTCTGAGTGCAGAAGGATTGATGCTTTTGAACCATGACATTGGAGAAGGCTCTTGAGAGTTCCTTGAACTGCAATGACATTAAACCATTCAATCTTAAAGGAAATCAATCCTGATTATTCATTGGAAGGACTGATGCTGAAGCTGAAGCTCCAATACTTTGGCCACCTAATGTAAAGAGCCAACTCATTGGAAAAGACCCTGATGCTGGGAAAGATTGAAGGTAGGGAGAGAAAGGGTACAACAGAGGACGAGGTGGTTGGATGGCATCAGCGACTCAATGGACATGAGTTTGAGCAAGCTCCAGGAAATGGTGAAGGACACAGAAGCCTGGCGTGCTGCAGTCCATGGGTTGCAAAGAGTCAGACATGTCTTAGCAACTGAACGACAACAACAATGATACTATTACACACCTATAATATTGATATAAAAGAGTTTAAAATATTAAATTTTGTAAAGATGTAAAGGGAACTCTAACACACTGCTGGCATAAAAATAGAAATATTTTATGGTACTTTAGATTACATTTAGCTAATATCTGAGAAACTTTAAGATGTCCTTATACATGACCCCAAAACTCCATTTCCAGATATATACCCTATAATTGCTCTTATGTAAAGGCTTAAGTACAAAAATGTTCAGAAAAGAAACTCAGGGTGGAAAAAAGTAACTTAAAAGTATGCATTAGTGCTACAGTGAATATTGAATATGCATTAAATGGAATAGTGTGGAATGCTTCCATTGACCTCTTATTTCTCTCTGGTTCCCCAGGATAATCATTACCTTATTTTCCTTTCACAATATTTGACACCTGGTCTATGTGTTCACAGGGCATTATTAGAAGAGATGAATGTTGGTTTAAACTAACTACACATCTGTGGACATTCAACTCACTTCTTCCTTTCCTTCTAAGTCACCATGAATTCAGCATATCTCCAGTCCCATGAATGGACTTGCCCTTTGGGGAAGCAATTGATTACATGGAAGTAATTGAAAATGATCTTTATGAGTTTCCTGAAATAATGGAGCTGTCTTTTAAATTGAGCACTCATTTTTAACATAAACTAGAAGAGATATATACAATTTAGGGTCTTGCCTGAAATTCTTTCCCTATCCACAGTTTTAGACAATAGGCTGATTCTTCCAGGGATGTCATGCCTCTGAGACTGTGACAAGAATTGGTGTAGCCTGGCATGCTGCAGTCCATGGGGTTGCAGTGTCAGACACAACTGAGTGACTGAATAACAGCAACAACAATTACTATTAAGACAACTCAATAGTAGTATAATGTAATATTTTATATATTTTAAAAACATAAATAATGAGAACATAATGTACAGCACAGGAAACTCTACTTAATTCTCTGTGGTGACCTGAATAAGAAGGAAGTGCAAAAGGGTGGAAATATGTGTATTAGTATGCTGATTCATTTTGCTATACATTATAAACTAACATAACACTGTAAAGCAACTACAACCCAATAAAAATTAATTTTATTTTTTTTCTGATGAATTTCTTTATTTTTTTTATTTTTTATTTTTTTAAATTTATTTTTATTAGTTGGAGGCTAATTTTGTCATACATTGACATGAATCAGTCATTAATTTTAAAAATCACAAAAAAGAATGCTGATATTGAAATTTTGTCAACTATGTCACCTTCAAATATGAGGGGATAATTCATATATGTGTGTGTGTGTATATAAACACATATATATGTATATATGTTTCTCATACACTTTCCTCTTCAGAAGAATTACCACATAAATGTTTACATTTAAATTTATATTTGAAGGAGAAATGAGAAGAAAAATTATACAACTACCTGTATGTTGAGTTATATGAGAATTAATGTGATCAAGTATAAAATACTTTGGTCTTGATAAATTAATCAAGGACAAAAAGAGACAAAATAAAAAGTACATGCTACAGAAGTAATTCCAAGAAAGAGACCTTTAAATCTGGGAATCTGGAATTGGTTGTCTAATGTGTTTAGATTAGAAAATGGTAGTGGTTTTATTCTTCATGGAACTGGGAGATTGGAAGTCAATGTAATTCAGTGGCAAAAAAAAAAAAAAAAAAGAATCACCCATACTTTTCTGGAAGCATGCTACAGATTCTGAAGAACAACAGCTATTGCATCATATTTTGGTGAAACTGTAGACAGTAAAAATTCCTAGATCAGATGTCCACTCTTTACTAACTTGAAGATCTCATAGTGAAGAAAATGAGATGTTCAGTACAAATCAAAGAACCACACTTCTGTGGGCACTCTAAGAGTCTCTTATTTCTTGGAAAAATACATCTATCTGAATTTAAGTTCTCCAAATTAATCATTAAAGTAGCAAAATTATAATGTAATTTTAAATGTTGTTTTATTTGAAATTTCTAGCTTAGATTGGGAAGGAAGGCCCTGAGAATGAATTATAAGTTTGATAAGACTCCTATCAACCTGATTGCATCCCACCTCACTTCCACCTCTTCTCCCTCCTTTGGGGAGCTTAGAAGTCTCTTCTGTTTGTAGTTTAGTCGCTAGTCATGTTCAACTCATTTGCAACCCCATGGACTATAGCCCGCCAGGTTTCTTTGTCCATGGGATTTCCCAGGCAAGAATACTGGGGAGGGTTGTCATTTCCTTCTCCAGGGGATCTTCCCAACCCAGGCATTGAACCGAGTCTCCTGCATTGCCGGCTGATTCTTTAGCACCTGGGAAGGCCTTGAGGACTCTTACTTCAGTCTTTATAATGCATTGGCCTGAGGCAGAGCTTTGCAAAAGGATGCTGATTGCTTCAGAAACCTCCAACACTCACTGCTGCAGACTCATAGCCAGAACTTGACTTGAATGAAACACACAGCATTGAATAGAAAGTCCCTCCTAAGAAGAGTTATTATACATCCTGAAAATAATTTTTTGACATTTTAAAGACTGAGTTTATAAATTGGATGTGCTACATTGGATCCATGGGTTCATGTGCCCTCATTTCAATGGTACAATGCATCTAGACAGCAGAAGTTCTAAATATGAAGGAAGGAGATTTTATAGAAGGAGTTGAGACCATGCAAAAAAGAGAGGATTGCAGGTTTTGCAAAAGTATTGTTCCATGATAGAGTTTTTCACTCTAATTTTTATGTTTTTTGAGCATTTTGGAAACCAGTATGGCATCTCTAGTGCAATGAGAACTATGCTTCTTATTGTTTTGAAGAACGTGTGTGTGTGTGTTTAATCTGAGATAGAAACTATTAAGAGAAATAGATAAACATCTAAGTGCCATGTTCATTTCCCTGTATACCCCCACGTTTAAATCATAGGAAGATTTCCTTTCTTATCTCTACTCAGTTGTTCATTTAACTTGGTCACAGAATTAAAAAAAAAAAAAAAGGATATGGGTCTGTGTGTGTGTGTGTAAAAATTAGAAAACACATTGTGATTTTAGCGACATCTGTGTTTCCTATTTATGCAAACACTTTTAGATGGTAAGAAATCCTTCAACTTCTAGGACTGCCCTTTCCCAGAACTCCCTCATACATGGCTCCCTTCTATTAAATTATATTGAATTTTTTCTCAAGTTTCAAGATAGAGCCACTCTTATTTCCTAGGAGACATTTTCCTTTATTCCTTTAGTTTGTATCACTTTTTAAATTTAGGGCTCAGTAACACTCAGACAGCATTTATCATCATTCTATTCAAGTTTTATATATGGAATCCATCTATTTACAACTGCTCCATCACCTACCGTGGTCAAGGAATGACTGTTTATTTCTGAATAGTTATTAGGTTTAACACAAATGGCAACGATTCCATTCACTATATGCTTTTCTATTTAGCTTTCTAATTTCTAAATACATTAATTTAAAAAGTATGATTAAAATAATGGCTAAATTATTTGCATTTGCCCTGAATAGAAAATAAACCCTGTTAAGGACTGTGACTTCTTAAACATTTTTTTCTCAATCTTCCACTATTTAAGACTAAGAGTTAATTTATGATACTGTCATGAAATTAATTCCGAAAGAGAATAAAATTACTAAGTCTACATGTTTTAGAACGATATCATGCACAGATGCTAAGACGTTTTAATATTGAAAATATATTCCATCTACCATCAGAAGGATGATATACAGTGATACAACTGTATTTTATTGACTGTTAGAAATATATAGCTCTGAAATATGTTGTAACCAGAAATTAAAAAGTGACCTTGGCCCCCAATTTTTTGTTTTGAAAATAACACCCAATGTATCTAATATTTATTAAATAATTATTTTCTACATGTTTCATTAACTTAGTATTATTTTCTTTAACTCTACAATAAATTTTCTTATCATGGTGATTAAATAATATGTAAGCTTATATATATTTTTTCCTGGGATATGAAGCTGACTAAAGATATAGATCACATTAAAGATTTTTTTAATTAAAAGGAAAAATAAAAAGCACATCTGGTAGGAAATGGTAGCCAAAGGGAAGAAACCAGAGAACAATATAAAATAAACAGTAAAAATACCACCTGTTCACAATTTCTTTCTCTTTTTTCAGCAGAAGTTCGTAACATATTAAGAATTTGGCACAACAATCTATCTGGGCAGCTGTGTTGCCCTAATGTGTTAGTCAAATATAGTCATTACATTTTTTACTTATATAATTTTCTCAGTATGTAAAAATCTAGTTTATGCTATGTAAGTGGTAAAGTGTAAATATCTTAAATCTGCTTGAGAATTTTGACTGCATTATTAGGATATATAAATATATATATATACACACACATGTGTGTGATTTTTACAATTATAAAATATCTGTGAGTACTTAATATTGTATTACTAAAATGTTTTTTCTTATAATATCACAGGTGAGAATGTGTATTGTTGAGAAGAGAGTTCCAAAAACATTTTCTCACAGTCCTAAAAGCAGCTAACATGAGGCATTAACCATTTTTCTTATTGAAAATAAATAAGTCGTCTAGTTTCATATAGAGTTTATGTTTGTAACAACTGTCTCTGGACTCATGAATCTTGAAAGGTAAAAACAAGAGAACATATGGTGGCTTTTGCATATTTTCTCCAGAGAGCTCATTCTGAAGCTTTTCAGAATTTGTCTTAAATTTTAACAGCATTACTCATACAATTTTCATGAAGAAAGAAAAATATTCCTTTTTTTTTTCTTTCTTTTTAGAGGTTAGATAGGAAAATTGCAAAGTAAAAGTAAATTTTGGTGTTTATATACGTGTGTGTGTGTACATATATATACATATATATATTTAAATTCATATAGCACATTGTATTTTGCAAATATTATTAACATACACCATCTGAGCATTAAGTCCAACCTTCTGATTAGGTAGAGTCTGTTAATTATAAAGATTAGTAAACATAATTTTAGCACTAGGCATCACTTTCAGGTCAGTTCAGTCGTTCAGTCGTGTCCTCTGTCATCCCCTTCTCTTTCTGCTCTCAATCTTTCCCAGCATCAGGGTCTTTTCCAATGAGTCAGCTCTTCTCATCAGGTGGCCAAAGTACTGGAGTTTCAGCTTCAACATCAGTCCTTCCAAAGAACATCCAGGACTCAACTCCTTTAGGATGGACTTGTTGGATCTCCTTGGTGTCCAAGGGACTCTCAAGAGTCTTCTCCAACACCACAGTTCAAAAGCATCAATTCTTTACATTACATGAAAACTGACCTGTGCCAAACAAGTCAGAATCTTCCTTAATGAGCTCATAATATCTCAGAAATGTAAGACAAGAAAAATCAATAATTATATTACAATAAAATAAATAGACATATAATAGACACATGACATTTTTATGTTCCTAAGCCTTTTATAATTGTCACCTAATCTAATCATCACTATACATTTATCACCCCCATTAACAATAGTAGAAAATAAGGAGTAAGTCTAATCCCATAATCTGACAACAGAATCCAAAATTCCATGGAAAGGGGCCCTTGGTTTTTTTTTAAATTATTTTTGTACCATGGAGGAAAAGATGGAGGGCAAACGTGAGAATAAGAAGAGTGAAGTACAAGCTGATTCTTGAAGTGTCACCGAGAATTCCATGTGAAAGTGGTGAGAAAGACATTGCAAACCAAAAAGCAACTCAGACACAGGTCTTAAATAAATATGATGTGTTTGAAATATACTTGCTTTCCATGTTGTACAAGTAACTTTATTTACAATATGTACAAAAACATGGTGAAAGTGAGGATAAAAAGTTAGTGGGAGTTAAGTTACATGAATGGAAAATGTGTATTTACAAGCAAAATTCACAGAACTTAGTGACTAATTTGAAAAAGATGAGAATCTTAGAATTATTGTTATATTGTTTTATTGTCAGTGTATCTACCTGTAAAACTGATAAAGAAACCTTCTCCCATTTAACCTTAATGTGATTTCTCCTGTTCTTACAGTAATGCTGATATTGCTAAATCCAACATAATATGCATATTGCTAATAATAACATATTGAGTAGGTTTTTAGCATACATTTAAAGAACTCCTGATGGAATCCCAGACATCTAGTATCCTTGATAGCTATAAGTAAAGAAACAACTCAGCTTTCTTTTACCTTTCTTCCCAAGAATAAAAACAATCACTCAAAGATGGGAGTCAAAACACATAATGATGACTTTTTTACTAAGCAATAAAACAGTAGCGATTTCCTCCCTTACAGATATTAGATATTGCAGAAAACCCATAGATAATGTTCTCAAGATAGCATCATAACATTCAAATGTAAGCAGACAGATCTGAGATAACTGGTTACCACCCTTGAATATGACCTGGTTTCATATTTTGACCGATGGCACTGTATTGTCAATAAAATATTTGCATTCAAATAGCTCTCTCCCCCTCAAGTTGAGACCTTTTACTTATTGGTATTGTTACCAGGTTTGGGGAGGGTCAAAGAGGTTCCTCCCTTCTGGGCCTTGATCCTTGATAAGGACACAAAGAAGAATCTGAGGTCTTCAGTTCATTTCAGTTCAGTCGCTCAGTCATGTCCGACTTTTTGAGACCCCATGAATCGCAGCACGCTAGGCCTCCCTGTCTATCACCAACTCCCGGAGTTTACTAAAACTCATATCCATCGAGTCAGTGGTGCCATGCAGCCATCTCACCCTCTGTCTTCCCCTTCTCCTCCTGCCCCCAATTCCTCCCAGCATCAGGGTCTTTTCCAATGAGTCAACACTTCGCATGAGGTGGCCAAAGTATTGGAGTTTCAGCTTCAGCATCAGTCCTTCCAATGGACACCCAGGACTGATCTCCTTTAGGATGGACTAGTTGGATCTCCTTGCAGTCCAAGGGACTCTCAAGAGTCTTCTCCAACATCACAGTTCAAAAACATCAATTTTTCGGCGCTCAGCTTTCTTCACAGTCCAACTCTCCCATCCGTACATGACCACTGGAAAGACCATAGCCTTAACTAGATGGACCTTTGTTGGCAAAGTAATGTCTCTGCTTTTTAATATGCTGTCTAGGTTGGTCATAACTTTCCTTCCAAGGAGTAAGCGTCTTTTAATTTCATGGCTGCAATCACCATCTGCAAGTGATTTTGGAGCCCCAAAAAATAAAATCTGACTCTGTTTCCACTGTGTCCCCATCTATTTCCCATGAAGTGATGGGACCAGATGCCATGATCCTAGTTTTCTGAATGTTGAGCTTTAAGCCAACTTTTTCACTCCTTTCACTTTCATCAGGAGACTTTTTAGTTCATCTTCACTTTCTGCCATAAGGGCGGTGTCATCTGCATACCTGAGGTTATTGATATTTCTCCTGGCAATCTTGATTCCAGCTTGTGCTTCTTCCAGCCCAGCGTTTCTCATGATGTACTCTGCATATAAGTTAAATAAGCAGGGTGACAATATACAGCCTTGACATACTCCTTTTCCTATTTGGAACCAGTCTGTTTTTCCATGGCCAGTTCTAACTGTTTCTTCCTCACCTGCATACAGGTTTCTCAAGAGACAGGTAGGATGGTCTGGTATTCCCATCTCCTTCAGAATTTTCCACAGTTTATTGTGATCTACACAGTCGAAGGCTTTGGCATAGTCAATAAAGCAGAAATAGATGTTTTTCTGAAACTCTCTTGCTTTTTTGATGATCCAGCAGATGTTGCCAATTTGATCTCTGGTTCCTCTGCCTTTTCTAAAATCAGCTTGAACATCTGGAAGTTCACGGTTCACTATTGCTGAAGCCTGACTTGGAGAATTTTGAGCATTACTTTACTAGTGTGTGAGATGAGTGCAATTGTGCAGTAGTTCGAGCATTCTTTGACATTGCCTTTCTTTGGGATTGGAATGAAAACTGACCTTTTCCAGTCCTGTGGCCACTGCTGAGTTTTCCAAATGTGCTGGCACATTGCGTGCGGCACTTTTACAGCATCACCTGTCTGAATTTGAAATAGCTCAATTGGAATTCCATCGCCTCCACTAGCCTTGTTTGTAGTGATGCTTGTTATGGTATCATACAGAAATCTGTACTCTAATATTCACAGTCCATTATTAGTACTGAAATGATAGAAACAACCCGAAGACCATCATGTGATGAATGGATAAATAAAATATGATATATATTCAGAATGGAATACTATTCAGACATAAAAATGAATTAAGGATTGAAATATGCTACAAAATGGATGACCAAATAATACAAAAAATTACTATAGTTAGTGAAATAAGGCATGCACAAAAAGACAAATATTATGTGATTCTACTGGCTTAAGGTACATAGAATAGGTTAACTCACAGGAACTGGAAATAGAAATTACCAGAGCCAGGAGGCAAGAGGGAAGGTGGGTACAGAGGTTATATTTGATCTAATGAAAATGATTTAGATGTAGATGGTATTGATAGATACACAGCACTGTGAATATAGAAAATTATATAGAACTTTTTAATTCCTAAAAATTATGAAAAGAATAAATACAATGTATCCTTGATCACAATGCTCAACTGCTAAGTCGTGTCTGACTGTTTGTGAGCCCATGGACAGCAGCACACCAGGCTTCCCTGTCCTTCACTATCTCCCAGTGTTTGCTCAAATTCATATCCACTGAGCTGATGATGCTATCCAACTATCTCATCCTCTGTGGTCCCCCAACCCTTTCCTCTTGCCCTCAATATTTCCCAGCATCAGGGGCTTTTCCAGTGAGTCTGCCTTTCACATCAGGTGGCCAAAGTATTGGTGCTTCAGCATTAGTCCTTTCCAATGAATATTCAGTATTGATTTCCTTTAGAATTGACTGGTTTGATCTCCTTGCTGTCCAAGAAGCTCTCAAGAGTCTCTTCAGCACCACTATTCTAAAGCATCAATTCTTTGGCACTCAGCCTTCTTTATGTTCCAAGCCTCTCAACTGTACATGACTACTGAAGCATAGTGTGAATTTTAGTGTTTCCCCTTGTTAGACTGACAATTTCAAGTTGAAATTGTTGCTTCATGACTTTATTTTTTAGCTGAATTCAAATAAAGGTTCAAAATATCCAAGACAGCTGATATATACAGTTTTTAATTCGATGGATGAATGTTGAGTCTTTCCCAGCAGATAAATAATTCAAAAGGGCATTTTAAAAAAATGACAATGTAAATTACAAACTGTAGTCTGGGGCAGTTTCCTCAGCAGTTCCCCTTAGTGAGAAAGTTAAAGGCTCTCTGACTCATTTCTGAAACGTTCATCTCCTTAGCCTTCCTCCATCCATGAGGAAGGTTGTACAACACATCTCAGCCCACACTTATTAAGCACCCTCATCCACACACTCCCCCCTCTGCCCCGCCACCCGTGTCCACATTAACAAGGTCTTCAGATCAGCATCACAGTTGTCCTGACAACTCCTCTATATCATTCCAGAGCTCCCTGAGAACCAGGAGGAGGAGCTATCCATTTGATCATCAGAGGAAGAGGCTTTGCCCAACTCTGTGGTAAGTATCCCTTATTTATCTGAGATAAAAGTGTTGTTTCATGACTTTATTTTTTTAGCTGAATTCAAATAAAGGTTCAAAACATTCAAGTCAACTGATATATACAGTTTTTAATTCAATGGATGAATGTTGAGTCTTTCCCAGCAGATAAGTAATTCAAAATGGCATTTTTAAATAATGACAATGTAAATTAAAAACTGTAGTCAGGAATTCAAGAATTTTATTTCAAAAAAGAATATTTTCAGAAAATATTTCAGAAAATATTCACAAAATATTCACAAAATATTTCAGAAAACTGCCCCTGACTTGATTAAAAGTAAACTTTGTTAGAGGACTGAATTCAATCTTGGGAAAAGTATGCTACTCTATTAATCCACTAATTACTTGTCTTAAAGAAAATCAAATATACAGGATCTGATAATACTGAATTCCTGCCATTTAAAAACAGCCACGATGAATAATATTATAATTTTCTATCACATTTGTTTTCTGTACAGTGTGTGCATGTCCACTGAGTTAGCTGTTGTCCATCCTCACAGGTGCCATATGTTTAGTGGGATAGTTGATTATAAAAAGCACAGTTCCTCCACCAGGTCTTCCTGGGGAACTAGAGGGACAAAGAATAGCTGTCAGGACACTGGTGAGGCTGCTTACCAATCACTCAACATTTTTCTTTTTTTTTTTGATGGTGACATGGGGTACAGTGCATGCATGAGGGAGGTTAGCAAATATGGACTAAGCTGCTGTTGAATAATCTTCTTTGCTGAAGGACAGCAAAGGAGAGGAGTGGAAAGAAATTAAACAGAGATTCCACGCTTGAACTTGTGATAACCTAACCAATGGGGAAAAAGGAAACATTAAAATGCATACCAGATTCAATGACAGAGACTCATAATGCCCCTGCCTGTTTCAAGCATATGCTAAATCACCTGTCTTCTGGACAGGCCACAAAACTTCCAATTTTCTACATCCTTGCCAGCACCTGTTATTTTCTTATAATATACATCCTGAAATGTGATATCTCCTTTGACCTGGTTTCCATTTCACTGGTACTTAGTAATGCTGAGCACATTTCCTATGTACATTGATCACTTCTCTGTATTCTATGAAGAAACATCCATTGAAGCTTTTTACACATTTTTCAAAATCAGTTAGTTATTTGACTGCTGTTGTTTTGAAGTTTGTGGTAGTTGCTTGTATATTCTGGATATTGACCCCTTATTCAGATACAAAGTTTGCAGATACTTCCTCTCATTCTGTAGGTTACCTTTCTTTTGATTGTTGAGGAGACCATCCTTTCTTCACTTGGTAATTTTAAAACCTTGGCAAAGCTCATTTGGCCACACATGTGTGAATTTATTCAAGATTCCCTCCTTACGATTCATTGGTCTCTATGCCTATTTTGCTGCAGGTAGAACACTCTTTTGACTGTTGTGGCATTCTTACCTGTTTTGAATTCAGGAAGCCTGAAGGCCCCATTGTTGTGCTTTGCTCTCAAGATTGTTTTTTCTCTTTGGGCCTCTTTTGAGTTCCATAAGTTCCAATATTGATAGCTTACGGTGAATGGTGTTGGATCTCCGAAGAAGATTTAACTTCGGAACCATGGACCAGTCTTGATCACTCAAGAGCTTTTGTATAGAAGAGTTTTATTAAAGTATAAAAAGGGACAGAGAAAGCCTCTGACACAGACATCAGAAGGGGGACGGAGAGTGCTAGTCTTCAGTCAAATGTTTTATGTCTGTTAGAAAGATATTAAGCAGATAAGAGAGACACCTGGAGTCTGAGGGAGTTTCACCAGGCCCCTCTCCCACAACATGCATCTTTGAGATAGGATGGCTCAAGGTGTGTCATCCCCAGCCATAAAACAATTGATATGAATATTGGTTTGTTGAGCTGTTATCAGCCAAAAGTTAGTCTTAGGTGGAACCATTTTGAAGAAAGGCAAATTCCAAAGCAAATACATAATTTCATTAACATAGCTTAAGAAAAACATTTCCATAACAAAAATGTACTGGTTAGCTCAAGGTTTGAGAGAAGTTAAGTTCAGGTGGAACCTGGTATCATCCTGGCAGCACAGAATTTTGAGAGAAAAAAGTCTGACACTTGTAGTTTCCTCCTGCCACTTAAGGGAAAGACGAAAAATGTCTAACACTTGTAGCCTATTTCCTCCATTTGGAGATCCCTGGCCTTCCTGCCTGTTACCCTCTCAGTATTTTGGAATCTTATTTTTTTTTCCATTTCTATAAAAATGGCATGGGGTTTTGTGAGTGGTTTCAATATTTATGTACATCACTTATAGGAGTATAGGAAGGTCAATAGAACTAAATATTCCAGCGTATGAATATGGCTCAGTTTAGTTCGGTTCACTCACTCAGTCATGTCCAACTCTTTGCGAACCCATGGACTGCAGCATGCCAGGCCTTCCTGTGATTACCAACTCCCAGAGTTTACTCAAACTCATGTCCATTGAGTTGGTGATTCCATCCAACCATCTCATCCTCTGTCATCCCCTTCTCCTCCCACCTTCAATCCTTCCCAGAATCAGGGTCTTTTCATATGAGTCAGTTCTTTGCATCAGGTGGCTAAAGTATTGGAGCTACAGCTTCAGCGTCAGCCCTTCCAATGAATATTCAGGACTGATCTCCTTTAGGATGGACTGGTTGGATCTCCTTGCAGTCCAAGGGATGCTCAAGAGTCTTCTTCAGCACCACAGTTCAAAGCATCAATTCTTTGGTGCTTGGTTTTCTTTATAGTCCAACTGTCACATCCATACATGACTACTGGAAAAACGATAGCCTCGACTAGATGGACCTTTGTTGGCAAAGTAATGTCTCTGCTTTTTAATATGCTGTCTAGGTTGGTCATAACTTTTCTTTCAAGGAGTAAGCATCTTTTAATTTCATGGCTGCAGTCACCATCTGCAGTGATTTTGTCATTCCAAGTACTTGTCACTTTTTTTTTTTTTCAAAAGAGTTCTATGGTTTTCAGTGCATAAATCTTTCACTTCCTAAGGAGACTTTTTTGTTGCCTTGCTTGGGTCCTCTAGAGTCAGGGATGGGAAAGACTGGCTCATGAAGAGAGTGAATGTCCGTTCCCTCCCCTCTGAACCTACTCTCTGGTTACTGGTACTATAGGTCTGCTGAGCCATGCCCTTCATCTCTGCTTACAAGTGAGCCCCCTAGTGGGAATTTGATTTGAATCTGAATGTTCACCTTACTATTGGAATGTCTGCAAACTCTGTCCCAATGCTTGGCATGGGTTCAAGAGCCCCAGGTATACCTACATGTGAATGATCTTATCAGGCCATCAAATCATCTGCAATAAAGAAAAACCAGAACAGGCAATTAGTTGCCTTTCCTTTCTTTGCAGTTTTTAGTATTGAAATTTCCAATATAGTAGCCAGTAGTTAGATCTGCCTATCTGTAACATATTTCAAATCACAATCAGCTAGTTATATTAAAAAAAAAATCAGAGTTCAGTTCAGTCACTTAGTCATGTCTGACTCTTTGTAACCCCACGGACTGTAGCATGCCAGGCCTCCCTGTCCATCACCAACTCCCAGAGTTTACTCAAACTCACGTCCATTGAGTCGGTGATGCCATCCAACCATCTCATCCTCTGTCATCCCCTTCTCTTCCTGCCCTCAATCTTTCCCAGTGTCAGGGTCTTTACAAATGAGTCAGTTCTTCACATCAGATAGCCAAAGTATATCCATAATTAACATATTTCAAATAATAATTAACTTGCTCTATTTTTTAAAAAAAATCACAAAAATGATATAACTGCTTGACCACACTAGCCTAGACATATTTCAAGTGTGTCCATAAGTGTTGGAATTTCATCTTCATAAGCTTGAAGGTAAGAGCTATATTGGGTCTGTGGAGTATAAGATTAAAAGGTGATTCTCTCTGCATCTCTACCAAGCTAAATTTTGCAACTGTGATCAACACTTGTAGAAGGGCTCTGACTCCACAGAGCACAGGGGAGGTATGTGAACCTGGAGGGATGACCAGGAAGATGCTGTGTGAGTCAGGTGGAGCAAGAGACCTGTATAATAACTATATTATTGCTCATGGTTGTCTTTCTACAGACTGCTTCCTGGAGAGTATTGGCAGCAGTGCTGCTAAGTCACTTCAGTCGTGTCCGACTCCGTGCGACCCCATAGATGGAAGCCCACCAGGCTCCCCCGTCCCTGGGATTCTCCAGGCAAGAACACTGGAGTGGGTTGCCATTTCCTTCTCCAATGCATCAAAGTGAAAAGTGAAAGTGAAGTCACTCAGTTGTGTCTGACTCTTAGTGACCCCATGGACCGCAGCCTACCAGGCTCCTCTGTCTAAGGAATTTTCCAGGCAAGAGTACTGGAGTGGGGTGCCAGTGCCTTCTCCATTAGCAGCAGTGATGTGGAAGATAACTCAGGTAGGGAACACCTCTCAGGTGGGATTTAGAGGGAGGGGGTTCCTGGACCACTCAGATTACACCTGCTTCTTTGGTGATGAAGGAGGTTGAATACAAACTGAGGAATAAGAAGGAAATATTTGTAGAATTGTGACTTGTTCCTCTCACATTTTAATGATATAATTGAGCTATGTGTCCATGTGCTTTATTATTTACTTATAGACCTCTCTTTTTGCTTTTCCATTTAAAAATGTCCTTTCTCATAGACTACTCTTTCCTTGTCCTTTCACTGCCAAATATGAAAGCTTGGTTTCTGATTAGTACCTGCAGTGTATTATGTACAAGGGACTTTGGCTTCAGGTTTAAATTCTCCCATGATGGCCATCTCCTAGTGGGCACAAAAGTCTCATAGTCACTTGACACTGGAGACCAAGTTCTTGAGTGTCAGGTGGTGGGTGAGACCTGAGTTCTCTCCCTCTGTATTTTCAGGATGTGTGGCTCCCCCTCATGTTTGTCCACACTGTTTATTCCTCATGTAAAGGGTGCTCTCTGGGTTGGATGAGTCAGAGCACACGTGCTCTGGAGTCCCTGCCTGGGCTGAGTCTGCTGGAGCTCATCTCAGCACCACACCTCCCCAAGGGTGCTGTGCTGAAGGTGCTTCCCCGTGAGAGCAGTCCATGTCCAGCTGCCCCTAGAGACCAGCATGGCCACAGATTCTAGAGACTGTGAAGGGGCCGCTGGCTTTCTTTACACATTTGCTCATGAAGCCCTGCTGACCTGATCTCCTGGGACTACCCAGACCTAGGTCAGAGACTCAGAGCAGCAGGACCCAGGATCACTGCTCCCCGTAGAACCCACTACTCCCTCCAGATCAAAGCTCCAGATGGTTTGCTCACCATCTTTGCACACTCCTCAACTCATTTATTTATCTTTAATTTTTTAAAATTGTTTTGCTTTTGAGTTGTGGTATTTGCATATATACTTTGAGTATGAGCCCCTTGTCTGATATATGGTTTGTAATTTTTCTGTAGGCTATCTTTTCACCCTACTGACTGTTAAAGAGATTACCCTTTCCATATTTTGTTGTCTTAGAATCTTGGTGCATTTCATTTGACCATGTATCCTTAAGTTTACTTGGGGGTCTTTATTCTGGTCTTTAGGGCTATGCATCTATTTTTATGTCAGTATCATACCTCTTTGATTCCTTTATCTTTGTAATGTATTTTGAAATCAGGAGATGAGAATTGATCTTTGTTCTCAAGATTATTTTGTCTATTTGGAGTTGTTAATGGTTCCATATATATTTTTGGATTTGGTTTTTCTATTTCTGTGAAAATGACATTAATATTTTGATTGGTATTGCAATGAATCTTTACTTAGCTTTGGGTAGTGTAGAAATGTCAACAGTACTAAGTCTCCAGGCTATGAGCAAGATATATCATGCCAATTCCGCGTGCCTTGTTTCACTCTCTCCGTGGGGTGTGTGGTGTTTAGTGCACTGGTCGTGTCTCTCTGAAGGCCCTGTGTCCCTCCCTCCCTGATCCAGAGTCAGTGGTGGAGGGATGGGCTCATGAAGAGATGCAGTGTCTCTCCCTCCCTCCTCACCTCTTCTCTGATGATGTTCAGCACAGGCGCCCTGGGCCCTCTGTCCATACCTGTCCCCTCAAGAGGAACACCTGCTGGGAATTCCTCTAAGATCTGGGTGTTGACATTGTTGTTTCAGTGTCCCAAA
The DNA here is from genome assembly GCF_019320065.1 of Cervus canadensis. Classification (NCBI taxonomy): domain Eukaryota; kingdom Metazoa; phylum Chordata; class Mammalia; order Artiodactyla; family Cervidae; genus Cervus; species Cervus canadensis. The sequence continues at coordinate 69,479,464 of NC_057398.1, forward strand.
GGCTCATGAGTACCTGGGATGTGTTCATGAGCCCAGGAAATACCTACAAATGAACCATCATATCAGGCCAGCCAAACACTCTTGAAGATGTTGAGCTAGAATTCACAGGACTGCAGGCCCTGTACTTACCTGGACTTTAGACCAAAGAAAGATCCCAGAGTTGACAGAGATATCAAGGGTTTGATAGATGGGATGTCTTACATGTCTGAAGTAAAAAGGTCCTGGAGAGACACCCATTGTGGATAGCAGGTGACAGGCAGAAGGCAGCAGATGTAGCATTCTCCACTCGCAGGGGATAGGGAATCTACCAGTTACAGTGGGAATGAACAGCAGGTTGGCTCCTTGGTTAAACTGGTTACCATGGAAACCAGTAGAGGGCCACATCCCTCTCTTAGCCCCTCAGGCTAAACTTTCATGGGACAGAGATCTTGTCTTATTAATCGATCAGCAAACAGCCATCTTGAAATGGCCAGAAAATGCAGAGGAAATAACCAGGAAAAGGAAGACAACAGAGGGGTGGTAGCATCCTACATATAGCCTTGCATGCTCAATCACTCAGTTTTGTCTGACACTTTGAGATCCCACGGACCCATATGCCATCAGGCTCCTCTGTCCATGCTGTTCTCCAGGGAAGAATATTAAAGTGGTTTGCCATATCCTCCTCCAAAGCCTCTTCCCAACCCAGGGGTCCAACCCATATCTCCTGCACTGGCAGGCAGATTCTTTACCATTGAGCCACCTGGGAAGCGCCATAGCCGACCTTGTACAGAGGTGCCCTGGTATTCCAAAAACTGTTCCCCATAATCTAGCAAAAGTGATAGAACAAGTGGTGTTGATCTTAAGATTCATTCAGTCTTTCTGGGTGACTCAGACAGTAAAGAATTCACCTGCAATGCAGGTGACCTGGGTTTGACCCTTGGGTCAGGAAAATCCCCTGAAGAAGAAAATGACTACCCACTCCAGTATTCTTGCCTGGAGAATTCCATGACAGAGGGGCCTGGCAGGCTACAGTCCATGGGGTCACAAATTGTCCAACACAGCTGAGTGATTAAGCACACGCAAATGTAAACATATATAGTGGTTGCTGTGTATTATAGTGTGGAAGCCACTAGCCAGATGTGACTGTTATAATTGCTTAAAGGCATGTTTTATATGTATCAAAACACTTGGAATTTTAGATTGTTTAGTGAAGGTGAGAGCTCTAATGGTCCTATAGAAGTGAGAGGTTGAATATTGACTCTTTCAGCATCTCTGTCTTTAGGTTTGCAACTGAGATCAGTGTCTTACTGAAGGGCTCTGACTGCACAGAGCACAGATGACTGCCATCTGCTGTCCACAGTGGGTGTCTCTTCAGGACCCTGGGGAAAAGGTCAAGGTGATGCTGTGAGAGCCAGCAGGGCCCCAACTGGAGCAGGAGAAGTGGGTGGGTCGCTCATTCTGATCACCTTGTTGTTCCTGGCTATGTTTCTATGGAAGGCATTGTGTAGAGCATTTGGTGCAGTGGTGAAGAGGGGACACAAGTAGGAAACAACACTTAGTTGGGATCTTATGGGAGAAGGCTCCTGGGACGTGAGTGTTAAACCCTCTGCTTGGAGGCTAAGGAAGTGTGAAATTAGGAAGAAGGAAGTGTGTGTAGAGTTCTGACTTACTATTTTCATATTTTAATGATATGATAGAGAAATAGTGTCCTGGACTTGCATTGTGCTCTGTTTATAATCACCTTTTGTTGCTTTACTCTTCAAAAATTATTTTTCCTATAAGAACTGCTCCGTTCTGCTTTTCCACTAGTATGGAAGCCTGCTCTCTGGTCAGCACGTCTCGGGTATTGTGCTCCGCAGACTCTGTTTTCTATTGCATGCTGAACTATGATGGCCATATCCTAGTGGGCACAAAACTCTCATTGTCACTTGACACTGGAGACCACGTCCTTGCAGTGCCTGTGAGGTGGTGGGTGAGATGTGAACGCTCTCCTCCTGCTCTTTCAGGACTTGTGACTTCTCCTCGTGTTTGTCCTCACTGTTAATTCCTCATGTAAAGGGCGCTCCCAGAGGTGGATGAGTCACAGCACACAGGCCCTGGGGTCCCTGCCTGGGCTCGGTCTCCTGGGCCTCATCACAGCCTCTGCACCAGCCAAGGCTGATGTGCTGAAGGTGCTTCCGGGTGAGAGGTCCACGTCCAGCTGCTCCTAGAGACCCTCCATATCTGCAGATTCTAGAGTCTTTGAAGGGCCCACTGGGCTTCTTCACACACTTTCTTTCACAGCCCTCTGACCTGGTCTCCTGGGATTGAGCAGTCCCAGGGCAGCAGGTCCTGGGGTCACTGCTGCTCTCAGAACCCACTGCTGCATCCAGACAGCCCTGCCCCTTCTCCCCAGCCCCAGGCCTGCCCCGTCCTCTCTCTTTCCTTACACCTTCCCAGGTCTCATCCCTCCAATTTTCCAAGTCTCGGTGCAAACCCGGCAGCTACCAGGTGTTTATGGAGGACGCTTGCCACATCACTCTGGCTAAATGAGATTGGAAGTGTTTGCCTCTGTCCTCTCTAAGGGTCTGTGAAACTCAAGGTGTTTTTGTGAGCATTAAGCATCTCCCAGGTAACTCAGGTGACCCCAGTCAACAGGAGAGTCTCTGTTGTGTGGAATTTTTGTCCTCCCTCTCCCAGGGTTCAACACATTCTCAGATCCATGCCAAGTCCTCCCTGGGAGGGATGTATTGATTAATTATATAATGGACTGATTGGAGATGTTGGTCATACACCCATGGTCCTTCTTCCAATGTGCCCATGTTGGAAAACTCTAGGGTTGGTGGAGGTTCAAGGAGGAAGGAAAGGAACAGTGACTAGAGGAGAGAAATGAGGAAGGAAGTAGAGAAGAAGCAGCGGGAGAAGGAAGCAAGCAAGATCGTGAGCAGAGATGCATGGAGACAGTGACCGCCTGGAGGAGGAACAGGTTGTCAAGGCCTCATTCCTGGCCGTTAGACAAGTTGAGGGTGGCAACAGGATGTTGGAGGTCAGAGGCCCACTTTTTCATTGCAGAGGTGAAACACTGAGGCCCTTGGAGGTCCTTGAGGCAAGTACACCAGGGGTCCCAAGGCCAGGCTGTGAGGAGCACCAGAGTCCCACGGTCACATCCTGACTCTAAGTCTCCCCTTTGTTTTCCCACAGCCTCTCCACATGACTGCTACCCGCTAACACCAGAAGACTACCTGGCAGATAATGAAGATTCAGAGAAGGAGAGCAAGAATACTGAGGTCACTTATTTCTTTTTTCATATCTTTCAAAAATTTTCTCTTTCTCTGATCCAAGGACTCTTCCTTGTAACCCTTTCCTATCTCCTCTTTCTAACTTTTTTTGATTAACCCTCTGGAGGACTTGGTCTCTTGTAGTCACTTAGGGTCCTGGAAGCTTATATAAAATCTATGAAATCTGTCTGCAGCCATCTTCCCCCATTTTCTTAGCATTGCCCTGTCTCCTGACCTCACGTCTGCATCCTTGAACCTGGCTTTGTCACCATGAGTGGCCTGAGCAGGAGTTGAGGCTGGAGTCAGCAGGTCTGGACCCACACAGCTGAAGGGGCCCCATGAAGTTTTCACTGCCCTGAGCTACTCCATATGATTCCTTTCCTGCTCTGGGGCCTGCCTGACTGATCTATTCCTTCCAGATGTCAGACAACTCTCTGATCATCTCTTTGGAGAATGGCTAAAATGTCATCAGTGATGATGAAAAAGACCAGGAGGAACAAGTGTGAATGTGTGGCCTGAGTTGAAAAGGTGAGGCAGACGAGGGTCCATGTCTGCATCATGACCCCAACTCGCTTGTTGGTGCTTCAGAAACATGAGAAAAAACCCTGGGACCTGCTGCTGAGTGTGACCAAAAAGTGGAGACAAGAAGGTGGTCACAATCCTTGCAGACGAGTGGAGGATGCCCTGGGCACGTCTCCCCAGGGCACAGGTCCCGTCCCCAGACGCCCCCGAGGTTGCTGGGCTGGCTCCTGCAGCAGCTCTTACATTTGCAGGGAGGCTGGGGCACTGTGGGGCCACTGTGTGCAGGAGTCCAGGAGCTGCTGTTCCAGAGTCTTCTCTTTGAAGACCCCCCCTGGGGGCTTCCTCGTCTCCCTCTGCAGGACCCAGCTCTGCCCTCCAACCCCCCAAAAGCAGCAGGGGCACCCCTACTTCATCACCAGCTGCAGACAGAGGTTGGGGCGGCCCCGCCCTCCCCAGTCCTGGGCTCCTGGGAACAGAGTGAAGGAGACACAGGCACCCAGAGCTCCTGCAGGGGGTGACCTGGCAGCTCTGCTTCCCTGTGGGTGCTCCCTGGTCCTGAGGGTCCCAGCCAGCCTGGGGGTGCCTGAGTCTGGGGTCCCTCAGGATCTGGAACCCTGGGTTCCTGGGTCAGCTCAGGTACCTTTTCTCAACCTGAAGGTAGAGGTTCTGTAGATTCTTCTGTGTATGTGTCCAACTCCAACTTAAGAATCACCAGAAAGCAAGTCAGTGCTGTGTGCACTTGGGATGGTGGTGCTGGTGGTAAAGATCCTGCCTGCCAATGCAGGAGACACAAGAGACTTGAGTTCAACTTCTGGGTAAGGAAAATCCCCTGGAGAAGGTAATGGCAACCCACTGCAGTGTTGCCTGGAGAATCCCAGCGACCGAGGAGCCTGGTGGGCTGTCATCCATAGGGTTGCACAGACTCGGACATGAGTGAGGTGTCTGAGCAGTGCACTTGGGGTGAGTGGCAGGATTTCACTCACTCACTTTCCTTTTATTTTTATTTTTCCAATTCTGTCCTTAATAACATATCTTGTTTTATTACTGTTTAAAAAGCAGTGTCTTCTCTCAAATTTTAATGTGGTAATATGCTAAACAAATAAAATGTACCTTTTTATTATAACAACATAATAACAGCCTAAAATCATAAACCTCAGGAGAGTTTGGCTGGGGGTTAGAAATGATTATTCTGGAAAATAGAGACCCCAGGTGTCTGTCCATTTCCAATGCTCAGGTCTCAGGAGCAGTTGTACTGAGTGTAGGGCGGGTGGGCAGGTTCTCCTACCCTCTGTATTATCCGACCTCCTGCTCCGCCCAGGGCCTAGAGGGAAGTGGCGGAGGGGGCGGAACCCAAGCTTTCAGTCCTGGATCCCAGAGTCCCCTGTTCCTCTGCCTGAGTCTCACTGTCCAGGGGACCCATCAGTTGAACATTGCTGGCCAGATGCCTAAGTGTACTTGCTCCTGTGGGACATTTCTAAACACTTCCCACTCACAGAAAACACCCTCAGCAAACAGCAGCAAACAGACCCAGTACACTGCAGATCTGAATCCCAAAGCCAAATCTAGATCCTGGGAAGCCTTCTGGGTCTTGCACACCCTCCTCAGGGAGCCCTCCTCCGTCTAAATCTGCACCTCCCAGGGACTCCATCACCTGTGTTGCCGATGCAGGCTCTGCTCTGAATCCTTGAAGACCTCGACCTGGACCCCATCCTGGACCCCAGAGGGAATGGAGCCCCCACAGCACCAGAAGCCTCCTCTGGACCAGACCAGGGGAGGCCTCATTGCTTCTCTCCTGAGGGTCCTCATTTAGTACAGCTTCAATTGTTATGTTGTATAGATTTAGCATTAGTTTTATCTACATGTGCCATATGTATCTATATATTCCATATTTATATGTAAGTTTTTGCATTAAATGTTTAAAATCTATTTGTTATTTTTAAAATATTTGTTTTTAAAAACACACATGTATAGAATGCACCCTCAGCAGAGGGAGAACTTAATGAATTGCTGTGAGCCAGTCACCCTAGCCTCTGCCATCCCGGTCACTCCCCCTTTCACTCAACTCAGAAAGTTGTGTTGAGAAAGGAACTGCAGATTTAGTACTTACATCTGTCCTTATGTCATTGTCTTCAAGAATTCTGTTTTCTCATGTCTGCTCACTCCACTAGTCATAAGAGATCAATGTTATCCTAGCTCTTTCATGACTTGCACGTCAAGATTTTTTGAAACTCAGTCTGCTTTTGGGATAAAAATTTCAAGATCCATCATTGATCTTCTTGTGCAACTTATATGTGTTTCTCTCTTTTCTTCTAACACAGAATTTCTCTCCAAAAAGCCCTTTAAAATTCTAGTTTTTATTCCCTTATACTTCTCCTGCTCTTTTATCCCAGCTGCCCAAAGGACTGTTCTCATCGTCTATATTCTTATGATGTACGTCTTGTCCCCCAAACTCATTTAGTTTGTAAGGGAAGTTTGTAAGTCAGTCTGGCTTACCTCACTCTCTCATCACCACAACCCTGTCCTCTCTGGTAACCGCTTCTTTGTTCTCTGTATCGATGACTGCATTTCTGTTTGTAGTTTGGTTCATTGATTTTGATTTCTGGTTTCTACATGCAAGTGACATCACACTGTATTTGTCACTCTGACTTATTTTCCTTAGCATAATATGCTCTAGGTCCGTCCATGTTGTCTCAAATGACAAGATTTCATTTTTCTTTATGCCTGAGTAATAATCCATGCAGACCACATCTTATCTGTTCATCTCTTGATACATGCTTTGAAAAAATACCCATAAGTGGAATTTCTGGATCTTATGGTATTTTTATTTTTAATTTTTTTTGAAAATTCTGTACTTAGTGTATATAACTTAAGATGTTACCCAATAATGCACTCAAATACCTAATGTTGCTATTTTCTGTACCTGAATTATTTACAGTGACCCTTAAATGCCTATAAAAATTATAGAAGCAATTTTAATTAAAGCATTTTGATTAGAAAGCAAATTTGTTTTGGTGTTATTGGCTCAGTTGGGATGATAAAGGTTAGAAATCCAAATTATGGAGAAAAGAGACACAGAATCTGTGGGAATGCATAAAAGTGTAGATTTTCCTGCAGAGACCAAGTTCATCCTGCTCACCACGCAACAGAACAATAAATCCAAAGACAAGTTGTTACAGTGAGGAATAACAAATTTCCTCAGAAATCCAGCTGATGGAGAAGGTGATGAACTAGTTTAACTCCAAAGAACGATCTTACTCAATTTATAATTCAGGCTTTTTTTATACTAAAGGGGGAAGAGGTATTGCTGGTTGTTGCAAACTTCTTGGTACCAGAATCTTTCATTCTTGTAGCTGTCCATGTAGGTGTGATCAGTGTTCTTATAAATCTCCAAAAAGAAAATGATATTCTCTGTTCTGAAACTTTTAAAAATAGGCCACGTGATGTGAAGAACTGACTCATTTGAAAAGACCCTGCTGCTGGGAAAGATTGAAGGTGGGAGGAGAAGGGGACAACAGAGGGTGAGATGGTTGGATGTTATCACCCACTCAATGGACATGAGTTTGAGTAAACTCCAGGAGTTGGTGATGGACAGGGAGCCCTGGTATGCTGCAGTCCATGGGGTTGCAAAGAGTTGGACATGACTAAACTGAACTGACCAATACACACACACACACACACACACACATATATATATATATATATAATTGAAGTATATTTGACTTACAATGTTTCAAGTGCACAGCAAGGTGGTTCAGCTATACATATATGCATATTTATTTTTGATATTTTCTATCATATGTTATTATGAGATACTGACTGTAGTTCCCTGGACTATACAGTTAACCTTTGTTTCTTGTTGCATATCTATTTTATACTTAGAAATCTAACATTCTATTCAGGCCAAGTCAAACAACTGGAATCAAAATGTCATGGTTTTTGGGCAAAAATTCATGTTTTCTAAAATACATATATTATACATGCATATATATGTATACACACACACACACACACACACACACACACACACACACACAAAGGTTTTTCTACTACACTTGTTGAAGCCTTGAGAGAGAACATTGAAAAAGAACACATGGAAATACTGGGAAACATAAACTAAATGATATAGGACCACTGAATATGAAATAGAAAAAAGTGAAACAAGCTAGACAAAAATAAAAGATCATCATATAGTCCAGTTGTTTTTAAACATGACTGCTCATTAGAAACCTATTGCCATTTTCTCAGCTGTTTTGGGTTTTCTTTTCTGTAGGTCTTTTCCTTGTCCTATGTTTCCCTCCTAGAGAAGTTCCTTTAGCATTTGTTGTAAAGCTGGTTTTATGGTGTGAAATTCTCTTAACTTTTGCTAGTCTGGAAAGCTTTTGATTTCTCCATCAAATCTGAATGAGAGTCTTGCTGGGTAGAGTATTCTTGGTTGTAGGCTCTTCCCTCTCATCACTTTAAATATATTGTGTCATTCCCTCTGGCTTGTAGAGTTTCTATTGAGAAATCAGCTGATAGCCTGATGGCAGACACCTTGCATATTATTTGTCATTTTTTCCCTTATTGTTCTTAATATTTTATCTTTGTCTCGGTGTGTTCCTCCTTGGGTTTATCCTGCCTGGGGCTCTGTGCTTCCTGGACTTGGCCGGCTATTTCCTTTCCCATGTCAGGGAAGTTTTCAGCTATTATGTTCTGCAATTTTTGATCTTTATATGAATTGAAGTATTATGCCTTCAAGGGTCAGAGCCTTGAGAATGTATATTTCAGGCTGTAGGCAACATTCTTTCACAAAATGTACAGAGCCAGCATTTCTAAGCACAGGCAACAGAGCCCAAGTGTTAAATGGATAGATTCAGTATGGAGTCAGGGTTGTTCTTCTCTGTTATAATATCTCTGTAAAGGCAGGAAAGAAACATTAATATGTCCAAAGAAGGAAAAAAAGAATGATGGAGAGCTTAATGGAAACAGTATTTCCCCAATAAAATATCTGAGATTTAATCCTAAGTAGCCAGGTGGCTCTAGTGGTATGGAACCTGTGTGCCAATGAATGAGACATGAGAGATTCGGGTTCAGTCCCTGGGTTCAGAATATCCTCTGAAGAAGGAAATGTCAACCCACTCCAGTATTCTTGCCTGGAGAATCCCATGGACAAAGGAACTTGGCAGGTCACAGTCCATCGGGTTGCAAAGACTTGGGCTGAACTGAAGCAACTTAGCAGACAGTACATAATAAACCTATAAATACTTATCCAGTTTCTGACTTGGTTTTTCTTCTTGGAAGAATAAATATTAATACTTAACTTGCATAGTTGATGTTAATAAAACTTTAGTTGCTCAGATGTAACAAAGTGATTTGTAAACTTTTTTGCAACTAATTGTATCGCTACATTGTTACCCTAGTTGATATGGACATTATACTTTCAAGGAAGAAATACAAAATACACACAAAATTGTGAATAATTTTTGGCTTGTATTTTGTAAAGTCTTCAAATTAGTCTCTTAATAATTGACTAAAATTACAGCTAAATTAGAATTTATGATGATTTTGATCCTGACCAATATGAGTATCTCATGACTGTAAGGTCACTATGGGTTGTATTTTGGGCAGAATATATGTATGTGAGCATAAAGAAGCAATATATGGAAATGAGTTATAATAATGTGAAAACATTCTTGAAGGGTTTTGTTTGCTTGTCTTGTCTGAGATCTAATGACTTTTGTGTTAAAGTTGTACTTTGGAAAGGTTCCAAGTCATATCTCATATCTCTGTTGATTTATGAATACATCTCTGTCATGGTTGTTTTGCATCAAACATGATGTTTGCCACTTCTTTGGCATCTTGTGAGCACTTTTCCATTTCTCCGTGGGCATCAGGTGTGAGCAGCCTGCTTGGCCTAGCAATTGCTCTCATCACCTACAGAAATGTTTCATTTTTTTCTGTCTCATGGTTGGTTATACTCACTCTGCCCTGTGATATCCACAATCTCATACATCTTCAGTATTGACCCTCTTGTCCTCAAGACTCAGCCTTATCTTTTGTCCTGAAGGAATATGTTGGGGGAACACAGGCAGCCTTTGGCTCACAAACTTTTCCCTTGTTTTTGCCTGACTCCGAACAAATACTGTAACAATGATCACAAGTCATAGTTGCCATTTTTATCATGAAATCTACCAAGTAATAGCAATACTATATTGTTATATATTAAATATATAAAAGAAAATTCTTGAGGTTAAAAATTAAAATATATTTGTTTTCTCAATGACTATCATTTATCAAATCTTGAATACTTCTAAAGATTTTTGTAAGTAATATTCCTCATAGCTTATCACATTTTCAGTATTTTATCATATGAGTTTACTGATGCTTAGGTGATCCTGTTCCACAGATTAATTTTCAAAATGTAATTTTCTTTGATTTGACTTAAAAATTATTCCTGAGGTCTTTTCAAAGGATTATATAAAATATATACATTTGTTACCACTGTTTCTCTACAATAACTGAATGCATTTTTATAATTAACAACCATTTCTAAACAGAAAACTGAAGTTTTTATATGAATTTCTCTGTAAATTGATACTATTCTTCAGCTAGCAATATGGCTATTTTTAAACAGATATATGTCCACACCTGTTAAAGGATTTTGAGAGGCAAATTTTAACTGCTCACCCTTATGTATACCATTAGCTCATTGATAGAATGATCTAAATTTGTTTCATGAAGAAAAAGATATTTTGCTGTTTTGTTTTCCAAAGGTATACTACAAATTTACCCACCCAACAGTAATGAATATTAATTCCAGTTGTTCAAAACAGTCATCACTTTTTGGCATTTTTTGTCTTTTTCATTTTAGCTATACTGTTGAGTATATCATGGATCCTAATTTTTCTTTAATACATATTTTTCCTGATGACTAATGATATTATATGCATGTAAGTTTTGGGGTCATCCCCTTCTTTTGCCAACTTTTGTTAGGTTATTTGCCTGATTAGTACATTGAACTTCTTTGTATTTGGAATGAGTCTTTCCTTAGAATAATACATATTTTAAATAACTTTATTCATGCTTTGACCTGTGCATTTACTCATAAAATGCATTTGGTAGGCACAAGTTTCTATTCATCAAATAGTCCGGTTTCTTCTATTTTCAAATCTTTATTCAGAAATAATTCCTATTCCAAGATTTTTAAAATATTTCCCTATGCTCTATCTTTAAGAGACAATTTCACTTTATTTGCATTTGCATATATAATCTATCTAGAATATATTTATGTGTTTAGTGTGAGGCTGCTGCTGTTGTTTAGTCACCAGGTGCAACTCTTTGTGACCCCATGGACTACAGCCCGCCAGCCTCCTCTGTCCATGGAATTTTTCAGGCAAAAATACTGGAATGGGTTGTCATTCCTCCTTCAAGGGACCTTCCCTGCTCAGGAAGAGAACCTGCATCCCCTTGTCTCCTGCTTGGCAGATGGATCTTTACCACTGAGCCACTCAGGAAGCCCTGAGTGGGAGGTAGCTGGCCACATTAGTAGTAGTATTATTTTTTCTGTGTACCCATTTAAATAAACCCTTTCAATTTCTTTGCAATACTACAGTTTCCTCTCAGTTCACTGCCGTGAAACATTTGTTACATATAAGGTAACTTTGTAAAATATTATTATATATTTGTCTGGCTTCTGTTTTGCTGGCCATTTTTTTTTTCTCCTATTTTCACACTAATGTTTCACTATCTTATTTACCAATGGTTTATAAATGCCTTGATATACATATGATGATACCAGCAATTGAGATACAAAATGCTTTTGCTTTATAGAATTATTTTTTACGTTATTAAGTGGAAGAATTATTTTAGCATTAGTGTTAGTTGCTGGAGAAGGCAATGGCGCCCCACTCCAGTACTCTTGCCTGGAGAATCCCATGGACGGAGGAACCTGGTAGGCTGCAGTCCATGGGGCTGCTGGGAGTCGGACATGACTGAGTGACTTCACTTTCACTTTTCACTTTCATGCGCTGGAGAAGGAAGTGGCAACCCACTCCAGTGTTCTTGCCTGGAGAATCCCAGGGATGGGGGAGCCTGATGGGCTGCCGTCTATGGGGTCACACAGAGTCGGACACGACTGAAGCGACTTAGCAGCAGCAGCAGCAGTATTAGTTGCTCAGTCTTGTCTGACTTTGTAACCCCATGAACTGTAGCTCAGCAGGCTCCTCTGGCCAAGGAATTCTCCAAGTGAGAATACTGGAGTGGGTAGCCTTTCCTTTCTCCAGAGGATTTTTCCTACCCAGGGATAGTACTTGGGTCTCCTACATTGCAGGCAGATTCTTTACTGTCTCAGTCACCAGTGATTTATCTTCTTGCTAACATTTTACCAATAATAGCAGCTGTCTATCTCACTAGTAAACATTTTGCTATAAAATTAGTTTTACCTTCACTGATTGTTTCCCAATGTGATGCTGTTAGGTAGAAAGTTAGGCTTGAGCAATCAGGGGTGGCCTAGGAGAAAAAGATTCAAGCTGATCTCTATAAACCCCACCCCAGACAAACCCCAGTGTAGCCCAGGAGAGCTCACAGGTATGCTACAAAATAACTGCAAAGACTGCTCCAAATCCAGGAATGTGCCTTAGGCACGCAATGGATACAGACTAACCATAGTGGCTTTTCCAGCTCCTAGACACTTGCCCTTGTTGCACAGCTGTGTCCTCAGTCGACCTCAGGCAGCTGGAGCCTATTAAGTGTTCATAAATATCTATGCATACATACATCTGATTATAACAGACTGAATTATGGGAAAGATATGTGCAATACAGCCTGCTGTTATGTAACTTGCAACTGTCAATCAAAACTGCCAGTCCATGCCCACCTAGATGAATATACAAAAGCCCTGTCTTGAAAACCCTTCTTACCTCATCATTCCAGCGCCAGTGCTTCTCTTGGCCTGGCCCACCTTTCCCTTGAAGTGTTCTTTTTGTTCTTTGTTTAATAAACTTGTTTTTGCCACGAGAAAGACCACAGATTCTTCCTTGTGTCCTTATCAAGAACTGAGGCCCACAAAGGAGTATCATTTTGACCCTCCCCAAATCTGGCAGCAATACCAATAAGCAATAGACCTCAACTTGAGGGTGAGAGAGTTATTTGCAAAAATTTTAATGAAAAACAGTGTCATGGGTCACAATATGAAACCGGGTAATATTCAGGTGTGGTGACCAATTATCTGCCTACTTATATCTGACCTGTTATGATACTATCTTCAGAACATTTCCTTTGGGATTTCTGCAATATCTAATATCTGTAGGTGAAGAACTTGTTACTTCTATATAGCTTGGTAAAAAAGACATCATTATTTCTTTTGAGTCCCATCTTTAAGAAATTATTCCTATTCTTGGGGAGAAAAGTAAAAGAGGTCTCTGAGTTGTTGTTTTACAAGGATACTAGACATCAGGAATTCCATCAGGAGTTTTTAAATGTATGCTGAAAGCCTGCTCAACATGGCATTATTAGTAATATGCATATTATACTGGATTTAAAAATATCAGCATTACTATAAATCAAGGAGAAATCACATTAAGGTTAAATGGGAGAATGTTTCTATATCACTTTTATAGGTAAATAAACTGACAATAAAATATATAACAATGAGTCTAAGATTCTCATCTTTCTCATATTAGTCACTAAGTTCTGTGAATTTTGCTTGCAAATACACATCTTCCATTTATAGCAACGCACTCTAACTTTTCATCCTTTCTTTCACCCTGTTTTTGTACATATTGTAAATAGAAATCACTTGTAACATATAGTAAACAAGTACATTTCAAACACATCATATTTAAGAACTGTTCATGAGTTGTTTTCTGGATTACAATGTCTTTCTCATCACTTTCACATGGAATTCTTGGTGACACTTCAAGAATCAGCTTTTGTTTCATACTTCTTATTCTCACATTTATCAAAAAATCTCCAAATGGTCCTCCATGGCACAAAAATTATTTCAACATAAACCAAGTGTGACTTTCCATGGAATTTTGGGTTCTGTTATCAGATTATGGGTTTGCAGTTAGTCCTTATGTCCTACTATTACTAATTTGGATGATAAATGTATCAGGATGATTAAATTAGGTAATGAATATAACAGGCGTAGGAATAGAAGAAGCTCCTATGTCTAATATATGTCTATTTTATTGTAATATGATTGTTGATTTGTCTTACCTTGCTTTTCTGAGGTGTGAACTCATTAAGGAAGATTCTCGCTTTTGTATAACTTGTTAGGGTCAGGTCAGTTTTCATGTAACCTAAACTTAAGGCCATACCTAGGGCTAAAATTGTGTTTGCTAATCTTTATAATAAACAAACTTTACCTAATCAGATGGTTGTGTTGAATGCTAAGATAATGTATGTTAATATTTTTGCAAAATACAATATTTTATACAAATGTATATATGTATATATACTCTTGAGAGTTCCTTAGACTGCAAGGAGATCAAACCAATCAATCCTACAGGAAATCAGTCCTGAATATTAATTTGAAGGACTGATGCTGAGGCTGAAGCTTCAATACTTTGGCCATCTGATGCAAAGAACTGACTTATTGGAAAAGACCCTGATGTTGGGAAAGATAGAAGTCAGGAGGAGAAGGGGATGGCAGAGGATGAGATGGTTGGATGGCATCATTGACTCGATGCACATGAGTTTCGGCTGCAGGGAAGCCTGATGTGCTGCAGTTCATGGTGTTGCAAAGAGTCGGACATGACTGAGCAACTGAACTGAGCTGACATATACATATATAAAACACCAAAATTTACTTTGCAATTTTCCTCTCTTAATCTCTAAAAAGAAGCTAAAAAAAGATATCTTTATTTTTTTCATGAAAATTAGCTAATAGGTCAAATTTAAGACAAATTCTGAAAAACTGCAGAATGAGCTCTCTGAAGAAAACATGCAAAAGTCATCATATGTTCTCTTGTTTTTACCTTTCATGATTCATGAGTCCAGAGGCAGTTGTTGCAGACGTAAACTTCATAAGAAACTAGACAACTTATTTATTTTCAATAAGGAAAGTGATTAATGCCTTACATTAGCAGCTTTTAGAACTTTGAGAAAATGTTTCCTGAACTCTCTTATCACCAATACACATCCTCACCTGTGATATTATAAGAAAAAAATATTTTAGCAATACCGTATTAAATACAGCTATTTCATAATTATAAAAGTCACACATATGCATATGTACATACACATATGTATATATAATATGTATATTATGTATATATACATATGTATTATATATATATTTAGGTATCTTAATAATAGAGTCAAAATTTTCAAACAGATTTTAGATATTTACATTTTACCACTTATACAGCATTAAATAGAAATTTACATACCAAGAAAATTGTATAAGTAAAAAATGTAATGACTATATTTGACTGATATATTTGAAGATATCCAGGGCAGAACAAATGCCCAGAATACATAAAGTAGAAATGTTGTGCCAAATTCTTAATGTTCTACGAAACTACTGCTTGAAAAAGAGAAAGAAATTGTGAGCAGGTGGTATTTTTACTGTTCTAAATAATTCTCTCGTCTTCCCTTTGACTACCATTTCCCCCCAGATGTGCTTTTTATTTTTCCTTTTAATTAAAAAAAGCTTTAATGTGATCTATATCTTTAGTTGATATCATACTCCAGAAAAATATACATTTATATACAATTTAATCTTCATAATAAGAAAATACTGAAGAGTTAAAGAAGATAATACTAAGCTAACGAAACATGTCAAAGCTACAATTTTTCCAGTAGTCATGTACGGATGTGAGAGTTGGACCATAAAGAAGGCTGAGCACTAAAGAATTGATGCTTTTGAACTGTGGTGTTGTAGAAGACTCTTGAGAGTCCCTTGGATTACAAGGGGATTAAACCAGTCAATGCTAAAGGAAATCAATCCTGAATATTCATTGGAAGGACTGATACTGAAGCTGAACCTCCAATACTTTGGCCACCTGATGTGAAGAACTGACTCATTGGAAAAGACTCTGATTCTGGGAAAGACTGAAGGCAGGAGGAGAAGGGGATGACAGAGGGCAAGATGGTTGGATGACATCACCAACTTGATGGACATGAGTTTGAGCAGGTTCTGGGAGGTGGTGATGGACAAGGAAACCTGGCATGCAGCAGTCCATGGAGTTGCAAAGAGTGGGACATGACTGAGCAACTGAACTGAACTGGATGAAACATGTAGAAAGTGGTTATTTAATAAATATTAGATGCATTGGGTATTATTTTAAAAAGAAAAAAATTGGGAACCACAAAGACACTTTTCAGTTTCTGGTTACAACATGACTTCATAGCTATATATTTCTAACAGTCAATAAAACACAGTTATATCTCTTTGTATCAGCGTTCCGATGGTAGATGGAATACATTTTCAATATTAAAATGTTCTCATTATCTGTGCATAATATAGTTCTACAATACATAGACTAAGCAATTTTATTCTCTTTTCGAATTAGTTTCATGACAGAATCATAAATTAACTCAAACACTGGAAGACTGAGGAAAAAAATCTTCTTTAAGGAGTCACATTCCTTTACAGCATTTATTTTCTATTTAGATTAGATGCAGATAACTTAGTCATTATTTTAATCATGCTTTTTAATTCATATATTTAGAGATTAGAAAGCCAAATAGAAAAGCATATAGTGAATGAAATGGATGCCAATTGTGTTAAATCCCATAATTATTCAGAAATAAACAGCTATTCCTTGGCCACAAGGGATGATGGAGCACACACATTTTCATATATAAAACTTGAATACAATGATGATAAATGTTATATATGTGTGTTACTGAGCCCTAAATAAAAAAGCGACCTAAACTAAAGGGATAAAGGAAAACATCTCATAGTAAATAAGAATGTCTTTTATCTTGAAACTTGAGAAAAAATTTTCAATACAAATTAATGAAAGGGAGTGATTTATGAGGGACATCTGGGAAGGGGCAGTCCTAAAAGTTGAAGGATCTCTTACCATCTAAAAGTGTTTGCACGAGTAGGAAACACAGATGCTGCTAGTTGCAATGTGTTTTCTAACTTCTACAACACACACATACACACACACACACACACACACACACACAGACCCATCTCCCCTTTTTTATTCTATGAACAAGATAAATGAACAACTGAGTAGAGATAAGGAGGGAAATCTTCCTGTGACTTAAGTGTGAGGGTATACAGGGAAATGAACATGCACTTAGATGTTTATCTATTTCTGTCAATAGTTTCTGTCTTAGACTAAACACACACACACACACACACATATACACACATGCATGCATTCTTCAAAACAATAAGAAGCGTAGCTCTCATTGCACTGGAAATGCTAAACTGGTTTCTAAAATGCTCAAAGAGCCTGAAAATTATGGTGAAAAAAACACTCTATTATGGCACAATACTTTTGCAAAACCCGCAATTCTGTCTTTTTTGCACAGTCTCAACTCCTTCTACACCTACCCCATCCTTTAAATTTAGAAGACCTACTGTCTAAAGCTGTTGTACCATTGGAATGAGGGCACATGGACCCATGGACCCCTTGTAGTACATCCAATTTATAAACTCAGTTTTTAAAATGTCAAAAAAAATTTCAGGATTTATAATAACTCCTCTTAAGACAGGCTCTCTGTTCAATGCTTTGCATTCCACTGAAATCATGTTCTAGCTATGAGTCTGCAGCCGTGAGAGTTGGTGTTTTCTGAAGCAATCAGCATACTTTTGCAAAGCTCTGCCTCAGGCCAAGGCATTACAGAGACTGAAGTAAGAGTCCTCTAGGGCTTCCCAGGTGGTTGAGCAGTAAAGAATCATCCTGCAATGCAGGAGACCTAGTTCAATGCCTGGGTTGGGAAGATCCCATGGAGAAGGAAATGGCAACCCTCCCCAATATTCTTGCCTGGGCAATCCCATGGACAAAGAACCTGGCGGGCTATATAGTCCATGGGGTCACCAATGAGTTGGACATGACTTATCGACTAAACAAACAGAAGGGTCCCCTAAGCTCCCTAAAGGAGGGAGAAGGGGTGGAAGACAGGAGGGAGTTTATCAGGTTGACAGGAGTCTATCAAAATTACAATTCACTCTCAGGGCCTTCTTTCCCAATCAAAACTAGAAATTTCAAATAAAAGAACATTTTAAATTACATTATACTATTGCTACTCTAATGATCAATTTGGAGAACTTAAATTCAGATAGATGTATTTTCTGAATTTCCAAGAGACTCCTAGAGTACCCACAGAAGAATTGTAGTTCTTTGGCCTGTACTGAATTCCTCATTTTTTTCACTATGAGATTTTCAAGTTAGCAAAGAGTGGACATCTGATCTAGCAATTTTTACTGTCTACAGTTTCATCAAAATATGTTGCAATAGCTGTTGTTCTTCAAAGTCTGTAGCATCATTCCAGAAGGGTATGGGTAATAAGTTAACTTTTTTTTTTGCCACTGAATTACATGGACTTCTACTCTCCCAGTTCCATGAAGAATAAACCATTACCATCTTCTAATCTAACCAAATTAGACAACAATTCCAGATTCCCAGCTTTAAGGGTCTCTTTCTTGGAATCACTTCTGTAGTATATACTTTCTATTTTGTCTCTCTTTGTCCTTGTTTAATTTTTCAATAAAACATTCATTATATACTTGACCACATTATTCTCATATGACTTAACATCCATGTAGTTGTGTAATTTTTCTCATTATGTCTTCAAATATAAATTTAAATATTCATGTGGTAGCTCTTCGGAAGAGGATTATATATATATATATGTATATATATATATGTGTGTGTGTGTATATATATATACACACATATGTGTATACACACACACACACACACACACACACACATATATATATATATATATATATGAATTATCCCCTCATATTTGAAGATGACATAGTTGATAAAATTTTAATTCCAGCATTCTTTTTTGTGATTTTTTAAAATTAATTTTTATTGGAATGTAGTTGCTTTACAATGTCGTGTGAGCTTCTAATGCATAGCAAAATGAATCAGCATACTTATACATATGTCCCCTCCCTTTTGGACTTCCTTCCTATCCAGGTCACCACAGAGCATTAAGTGGAGTTCCCTGTGAAGTACATTATGTTCTCATTAGTTGTATTTTTAAAATACATAAAATATTGCATTATATTTCTATTGAGCATCTTATGGCTAGGCCAATTCTTGTCACAGTCTCAGATGCATGATACCCCCGGGAATATCAGCCCTGTTGTCTAAAATTGTGAGTGGGGAAACAGTTGTAGGCAAGGCCCTAACTTTTACATATCTCTTCTGGTTTATGTAAAAATGATTGCCCAATTTAAAAGACAGCTCCATTACTTCAGGAAGTTCACAAAGTCACTTTTAGTTACTTTCTTGTCCAGCTTCCACAAAGGGCAATTCCATTCATGGAACTGGAGATATACTGAATTCACAGTGACTTAGAAGGAAAGGAGGAAGTGAGTTGAATGTCCACAGATGTGTGGTTAGTTTAAACCAATATTCATCTCTTCTGATAATGGCTTATGCACACATAGACCAGGTTTCAAACATTGTGAAAGACAAAGAAGGCAATAATTATCCTGGGGAACCAGAGAGAAATAAGAGGTCAATGGAAGCACTTCACAATATTCTATTTAATGTGTATTCAGTATTCATTGCAACACTGATGCATATTTTTAAGTTACCTTTTTCCAACCTAAGAGATTCTTTTCTGAACATTTTTGTACTTAATCCTTCACATTAGAGCAATTATAGGGTATATATCTGGAAATGGAGTTTTGGGGTTATGTATAAGAGCATCTTTAAGTTTCTCAGACATTAGCTAAATGTAACCTGAAGTACTGTGAAGTATTTCTATTTATGTTCCCACAGTGTGTGAGAGCTCTCTTTACATCTCTGTAAAAACGCAGTATTTCACACTATTTTACATCAATACTGTGGATGTGTGATGTGTCAGTGCTCTTGTTGTTCAGTCGCTCAGTCGTGCCCGACCCTTTGTGACCCCATGGACTGCAGCACGCCAGCCCTCCCTGTCCTTCATCCCCCAGAGCTTGCTCAGACTCATGTCCATTGAGTCAGTGATGCCATCCAAACATCTCATCCTCTGTTGTGCCCTTCTCCTTCTACCTTCAATCTTTCCCAGCGTCAGGGTCTTTTCTAATAAATTCTCTCTTCAGATCAAGTGGCCAAAATATTGGAGTTTCAGCTTCAGCATCAGTCCTTCCAACATCCAGGACTGATCTCCTTTAGGATGGACTGGTTGGATCTCCTTGCAGTCCAAGGGACTCTCAAGAGTCTTCTCCAACACCACAGTTCAAAAGCATCAATTCTTTGGCACTCAACGTTAAAAATTAGTATTTTAATCTATTCTATATCAGTATTATATGTATATAATGGTATCATATAATCTTTTAATTTGAATATTCCTGATCATCAATGCTGGAGATATTATTTTATTATTATTATTTTATTTGTTTTCTATTTTGGTTATTCTTCTGCAGATTAGTTTTCACAAAGCTTTTAATCAATTATTCTATTGGTCTTTTCACTTTTTTTGCATGTACATGTTTAATGTGTATCTTTGAGACTGACATTGGTGATTTATGCACATTGCATATTTGTCAAAGTATTTAAAGTCAATTTTTAAAAATAAATTATTTTCTTGTGTGTGTGTGCTTAGTCACTCAGCCATGTCTGACTCTTTGCGACCCCAGGGACTGTAGCCCACCAGGCTCCCCTGTCCTTGGGATTTCTCAGGCAAGAATACTGGAGAGAGTTGCTATGCCCTAGTCCAGGGATCTCCCCAACCCAGGGATAGAACCCAGGTCTTCTGCACTGCAGGCAGATTCTTTATCATCTGGGCCACCAGGGAAGCCAGTGTTATTTTATATTTTAAATGTATAGTAGGTCAAATGATTCCCCCTTTATACTTCTCTCTAGTTCATTGGAATTATGTTTATTTTAGAGATTATTTAGGAAAAATAAATTCTATCATGATATTCCTACTGTACCACTTATCCCCATTATTTTTGCTAAAGCACATTTTTTCCCCTGACTTTAATGTTACTTTTGAGTTATTTCAAAAGTGGTATTTTAATGTTTTATGTTTATGTGTTATATTATTCTTATGGTTTTTTTTATTTCCTTATCTCTTTTTCCCAGTTTTTATATCCAGAGTTTATAGAGAAATAACTTGACATGCTTATTTACTTATTTAATAAATCTTTTTGTTCCTTAACACAAGCTTTATATATGTAACTTTTTGGTCATGCCAAGTGGCATGTGGGATATTAGTTACCCAACCAGAGATCAAATCTGTGCCCCTTCAGTGGAAGCTCAGAGACCTAACCACTGGATATCCAGGGAAGTCCCTAACCCGGTATATACATTTTTTAATTAATTAATTTTTTAATGAAGGATAATTGCTTTACAGAATCTTGTTGGTTTCTGCCAAACATCACAGGAATCATCTATAGGTATACATATGTCCCCTCCTTTTGATCCTCCCTCCCATCTCCCTCCCCAGCCCACCCCTCTAGGTTGATACAGAGCCCCTGTTTGAGTTCCCTGAGTCATACTGCAAATTCCCATTGGCTGTTTTACATATGGTTATGTAAGTTTCCTTGTTACTCTTTCCATATATCCCATCCTCTCCCTCAATCCCTTCCCCCATGTCCATAAGTCTGTCTTCTATGTCTGTGTCTCTATTGCTGCCCTACAAATAATGTCATCAGTACCATCTTTCTAGATTCCATATATGTGTGTTAGTATATGATATTTATCTTTCTCTTTCTAACTTACTTCACTCTGTGGAATAGGCTCTAGGTTCATCCACCTCATTAGAATTGGTTCCAATGTGTTCATTTTTATGGCGGAGTAATTGGCAACCCACTCCAGTGTTCTTGCCTGGAGAATCCCAGGGACAGCAGAACCTGGTGGGCTGCCGTCCATGGGGTCGCACAGAGTCGGACATGACTGAAGCGACTTAGCTTAGCAATATTCCATTGTATATATGTACCACAGCTTCTTTATCCATTCATCTGTCAATGGACATCTAGGTTGCTTCCATGTTCTAGCTTGTAAATAGTGCTGCAAAAAACAGTGGGATACATGTGTCTTTTTCAATTTTTCTAACCTGGAATGTTTTTAATAAACTTCATTTGTGGTAAATAATAACTATAAAATAATTAATAAAACTTATTCAGAGTTTCTTTTCACAGTATTTTGTTAATTTTGATGTAATATATTTATATAAGTATTGAAGCATAGTTAGAAAATGAACATTTACCAATAATTTCAAGAACTACAAAAATATCATTAGTATTGAATCTAGGTGTCTGTTCTAGCATAATTTAACTTCACTTTATTTTGTTTCATAGTTTATTGCTCTTTTAAATGTAAGTTATGCTTTCAGGTATAATTTTGAACATCTTGTCAGACTTATTTCAAGACTTTGAAAGGTTGCTCTTTAAAGATTAATTTTATCAGAAATAAATTTTTAGTTTTCAAATTTATTGGGATTTTCAGCATCACATTTCTTAATGTTTTGTTTTTAACTTTTATTGAGAGTTCATTTTCAGCAAAAGGCTGACATTTCCTACTCTAAGGGATCTTCCCAATTCAGGGAGATATGTTTAGTAGTAGTTAATTTTCCCCCCTTTAATTTACTGATAGAAGTCAAATACTGACTTCAAACATTAAGTTAACCTCAGGTTCCCATAATCATAACAAGTAAATTAGGGCACCAACCTAGAAAGAGCAATATTCATGTGATAGAAAAATTCCCTGTTCTCAGAGATTTATCTCATATATGAAACCAACTGTCTTTTTGAGTTTTCTTCATATTTATAGTTGCTCTGATTTTAAAGCAAAAGGCAACAACAAAGCTTGAAATAACTTGCTATACTGTCCTTGTTGTTTAGGCTGAGTTTCAATGTTGCTTCAGAATGAGATAGAAATAGCAATTTTCAAATAATGGAAATAAGTCCAATACATCTTGACAATATAATAGGCAACTGAAACTGTATACAAAGTCATTCTATGTCATACTGCCTTCAAATTTATGATTCCGAGGAACCACTGAGAATTTTTTATGTAGGATTAATAGCATTTTAATCTATGCTGATTTGATTATTTAAATTAGAAGGTTTTATGCTTTCTAGTTTGGTGGATAACTGTCTCAATAATATTATTTGTATAATCATATGTACTGCTGCTGCTGCTAATCACTCCAGTCGTGTCCGACTCTGTGAGACCCCATAGAAGGCAGCCCACCAGGCTCCCCCATCCCTGGGATTCTCCAGGCAAGAACACTGGAGTGGGTTGCCATTTCCTTTTCCAATGCATGAAAGTGAAAAGTGAAAGTGAAGTCGCTCAGTCGCGTCCGACTCTCAGCGGCCCCATGGACTGCAGCCTACCAGGCTCCTCCCTCCATGGGATTTTCTAGGCAAGAGTACTGGAGTGGGGTGTCATTGCCTTCTCCGAATCATATGTACTAGTATGTGTATTATATCAGCAACTTAATTTTTTAGTTTGACTTATTTCTATTCCATATATTTCATTTATTTTTTCTTCCTGGGGAAAGTTACAGTAAGTGACATAAAAATAAATGTATTCATATTTACAAAATGCCTTATAGGAACCACAAAACTGGTGCCTCTCACTTTGGCCTATACAGATACTACTGGAGACTGAAATGCTATGAGAAACTGACATCCTTGGGGAAGACTTTACTTATGCTTTTAGTGATCATTAGTGTTTATGTTATAAGTGTATTCAACTATTCATGAATTCTAATGTTTGCTTAACAGTAAGAACTACCTAGTCGAATACCTTACCTATGACTAAGAAAAAGAAGGAGGAGACTTGTGGCATTTACAGCAAGTTGGAATGCATTATTGAGACAATAAAAATTTATAAGTAAATTGATACAGCTCTTTGACATTATGCATTGTAAAACTGTGCATTTAAGCATAAATGTAAATCTCCTACATTAACAGTTAAAAGTAACATTCAAACTTAACAACTGAGTTATAATTTTTTAACCTGATTATTTCTTACATAATATAGTACCCTGCAATTGGATTAATTCCATCAGATAATTCAATTTTAAAGAAACATAATTTAGCAATGGACTGGAATATATAGTGGCTGCTTCTATGTACTATTCTGCTTGAACGCGTGCTCAGTCATGTTTGATTCTTTGTGACTGCAACCCAACAGGCTCCTCTGTCCATGGAAGTTTCCAGCAAGAGTATTGGAGTAAGTTGCCATTTCCTCCTCCAGGGGATCTTCCTGACCCAGGGATGGAACCCTAGTCTCCTGCACTGGGGGGCAGATTCTTTACTACTGACCCACCTGGGAACTTCAGTGTACTATTTTACTAAGGTGTTTAAATGTCTCTGGTAGGAAAACCTACTTTATCAAAATGATAGCTTGATGGTACATAAATTTCTTTACTCTTTGTCTGTAATGTCAGTTATACTGACTTTGCTATTAACATAAATTTTCATTACTTACAACTGTGTTGGTCTACACAAAGCAAATTACATACTCTCATTATCCTAAACTAATGTCAGTCATGGCTTCCTGAATAATAACTTTTAGCTTTGATAGGGAAATTAGGTAAGACAGCAATGCAGATTTCCCTTACCAAGCAATAAATAATAGCCTGTTTTATTTTGGCTAGGCTATGATATTTCAGAAAGCAAAAGTTTAAAAACATCCCATAAAATGGATATTTTCTGCATCATGTAGATGTTCTGGAATAAAGGTTTTAGTAAGTACTTTTTACACATATCAGAAGATGGAATGTAAAAAAAAAAGTTCCATTTGAAGGTGGAAGATTAACTATATTAATTTTGTTCCACAACATTTGTTTCTTAAGTGTGAATGAGTGTTCTCCAATTTTTACGTTTCTTTCTATGAAAATGAGATTTCTTGTCTTAAAATCTTCAACTTTTTGATAAGTGCCTTACTCCTTTTCAGAGAATTATTGTGGCTTGCATTATTTCTCAATCAGGACTGTTGGTGTCTCTTTCTTTCATGTGGACTGGTGTGAGTCCTGATCTTTTATAATGTCTGCATAGACACAGGAATCTTACAGAAAAATATACTCCAGCTAGTTTTGTAAAAAACACAAGTGAAGTTCTGTTCTTCTTCTTGATTACATTTTTTCTTATATGAGAATATTTTGGTTCATATTCTGATCAACATAAGTGCTATTTATTATGCCTTATCAGTTATTTTATTTTTACCATAAAAATGCATTAATTATACTTACAAAGTTACTTGTTTGTGTATTTTTTGTATTGAAATCTAATTCTATAGTGTTTCTTTTTTTATTTTCCTTTGTGTACAGGAATAATCATTGTATTTACAGTTGTTAGATGTACAAATTGTTTTAAATATGCACACACACATAATTTATTCTTCACAAAAATTCTATGAACCAGATGTTATTATGTCTCAGATTAGGAAGACAAAGTAGGAAAAGTATAAGTAGTCATTCCTAGGACACAGACCACGTTAATGGTAAATTAAGGATTCATACTCAAGCAGTCAAATTTCAGAGTTCATAGATTTAAATTTAGTTTATATCTTACATAGCATTTTTACTACTTTCTTCATTAAAATTGTATATAACATAAAATAAACAGAGTAATTTTTCCAAACAACTGATGGTGTACTTATCTTCTATTAAAAGAATCAAAATTAAGTGATTTTCACAATATAAAACAAATTCAAAAAGGACATTAAATATGGAATTTTTATTGTTCAGCTGCTCAGTCGTGTCTAACTCTTTGTGATCCTATGTACTGCAGCACACCAGGCTACCCTGTCCATCACCAACTCCCAGAGTTTGCTCAAATTCATGTCAATTGAATCGATAATGTCATCCAACCATGCCATTTTCTGTCATCCCTTCTCTTGCCTTCAATATCTCCAAGCATCAGAGTCTTTTCTCATAAGTCAGGTCTTCACATCAGGTGACCAAATTATTGAACATTCAGCATCAGCATCAGTCCTTGCAATGAATATTCAGAGTTGCTTGATTTCCTTGTAGTCCAAGGGACTCTCAAGAGTAATCTCCAACACCACAGTACAAAAGCATCAGTTCTTTGGTGCTCAGCTACCTTTACGATCCGACTCTCACGTCTGTACATGACTACTGGGAAAATAACTTTGACTAGACGGACTTTGTCAGCAAGGTAATGTCTCTGCTTTTCGATATGCTGTCTAGGTTTGTCATAGTTTTTCTTCCAAAGAGCAAGTGTCTTCTAATTTCATGGCTGCAGTCACCATCTGCAGTGATTTTGGAGCCCAAGAAAATAAAGTCTGTCACTGTTTCCCCACTGTTTCCCCATCAATTTGCCATGAAGTGATGGGACCAGATACCATGATCTTAGTTTCTAGAATGTTGAGCTTTAAGCCAACTTTCTCACTCTCCTCTTTCACATTCATCAAGAGGCTCTTTAGTTCTTCTACCTTTCTGCTGTAACTATAGTGTCATCTGCATATCTGGGGTTATTGATATTTCTCCCAGCAACCAGCTTGTGTTTCATCCAGCTTGGCATTTTGCATGGTGTACTTTGCATATAAGTTAAATAAGCAAGGTGACAATATATAGCCTTGATGCACTCCTTTCCCAATTTGGAACCTGTCCATGGTTCCATGTCTGGCTCTAAATGTTGTTTCTTGACCTGCATTCACTTTTCTCAGGAGTCAGGTAAGGCGGTCTGGTATTCCATCTCTTGAAGAATTTTCCAGTTTGTTGTGATCCACACAATCAAAGGCTTTAGTGTAGTCAATAAAGCTGAAGTAGGCATTTCCCTGGAATTCTCTTGCTTTTTTGATGATGCAACAGATGTTGGCAATTTGATCTCCAGTTCCTCTGTCTTTTCTAAATCCAGATTGAACATATGGAAGCTCTCAGTTCATGTACTGTTGAAGCCTCACTTAGAGAATTTTGAGCATTCCTTGGCTAGCATGTGAAATGAGTGCAATTATGTGGTAGTTTGAACACGGAACTGCCTTTCTTTGGGATTAGAATGAAAATTGACCTTTTCCAGTCCTATGGCCACTGCTGAGTTTTCCAAATTTGCTACTATTTTGAGTGCAGCACTTTAACAGCATCATCTCTTAGGATTTGAAAAAGCTTAGTTGGAATTCCATCACCTCCACTAGCTTTGTTTGTGGTGATGCTTCCTAAGGCCCATTTGACTTTGCACTCCAGAATATCTAGCTCTAGGTGAGTGATCTTACCATTGTGGTTATCTGGGTTATTAAGATTTTTTCTGTATAGTTCTGTGTATTCTTGCCATCTCTTCTTAATATCTTCTGCTTCTGTTAGGTCCATACCATTTCTGTCCCTTATCGTGCCCATCTTTGCATGAAATGTTCCCTTTGTATCTCTGATTTTCTTGACGAGATCTCCAGTCATTGCCATTCTATTCTTTTTCTCTATTTCTTTTCATTGTTCAGATACGAGGACTTTTAGGATTTTTTTTTTTTTTAATTTTATTAACTGTATTTTATGTACCTTAGCCTTATGGCAGAAAGTGAAAAGCTAAAGAGCCTCTTGATGAAAGTGAAAGAGGAGAATGAAAAACTTGGCTTAAAGCTCAACATTCAAAAAACTAAGATCATGGCATTTAGTTCCTCACTTCATGGCAGATAGATGCAGAAATAATGGAAACAGTGAGAGACTGTATTTTGGGGGGCTCCAAAATCACTGCAGAAGGTGACTGCCATGAAATTAAAAGATACTTGCTCCTTGGAAGAAAAGTTATGACCAACCTAGACAGCATATTATAAAGCAGAGACATTACTTTGCCAACTAAGGTCCATCTAGTCAAAGCTATAGATTTTCCAGTAGTCATGTGTGCATGTGAGAGTTGGACCATAAAGAAAGCTGAGTGCTAAAGAATTGATGTTTTTGAACTGTGATACTGGAGAAAACTCTTGAAAGTCCCTTGGACCGCAAGGAGTTCCAACCAGTCAATCCTAAAGGAAATCAGCCCTGAATATTCATTGGGAGGACTGATGCTGAAGCTGAAACTCCAATACTGTGGCCACCTGATGCGAAGTACTTACTCATTGGAACATACCCAGATGTTGGGAAAGATTGAAAGTAGGAGGAGAAGGGGATGACAGGGGATGAGATGGTTGGATGGCATCACCGACTTGATGGTTGTGAGTTTGAGTAAGCTCAGGGAGTTGGTGAAGGACAGGGAAGCCTCACGTGCTGCAGTCCATGGAGTAGCAAAGAGTCAGACACAAATGAGGAACTGAACTGAACTGCATTTCATGTGCATGTAATAACCACTTTTATACAAATATATTAAACAAATCAGAGACATGCATTTGAAACCTATCAGCAAGTCACATGATTAACAATAAAAATGTTAATAATAAAGTTCACAGAACTCCTTATTAATTTTAACTACAAGAGAGAAGAATGAGGGAATTGACTTCTTCATTAATATACTAATTAAAATTTATGACCTAGACTTCTGCTTCTAGCAATAATCAAGTAAAATGTCCAGACTTATCCTCAACTATTCCTGGGTTGGGAAGATCCCCCAGAGAAGGAAATGGCAACCCACTCCAGTATTCTTCTCTGGAGAATCCAATAGACATGGTGAGAGGGTAACAGGCAGGAAGGCCAGGGGTCTCCAAACAGAGGAAATAGGCTGCAAGTGCCAGACATTTTTATCTCTCTTAAGCGGCAGGAGGAAACAAACTAGCGGCATTTTTTTTTTTTTCTATACAGATTTGAAAGGAGGTTTCTTTTAAAATGCTGTGTTGCCATGACACCTGGTTTCACCTGAAGCTAACTATTCTCAAACCTTGAGTTAACCAATACATTTTTTATTCTTATGGAAATGTTTGTCTTAAGATATGTTAATTTACCCCAGACTCTGTAAGTTCCACCAAATGGCCCCACCTACTTACTCAGATATTGTTCCCCTAATCTATGTAAATGAAACTATTTGTTTGGTAATCTGCCCTTCTACAAGATTCAAGTCAATCATTTATGGCCCGGGATGAATTATCTGGTGCCATTTTAAATTTTAAGACATTCCTTTCTTTTCATTAACAGACTTCGAGTGACTATGTAACATACAGCTGAAGACTAGAAGGGGTGTATTCTTTCTGCCCCCTTCTGATGCCTATGTCAGAAGCTTTCTCTACCTCCTTTATACTTTAATAAAACTTTATTACACAAAAGCTCTGAGCGATCCAGCCTCGTCTCTGGCCCCAGATTGAATTCGTCTCCTCCGGAGGCCAAGAATCCCGACGTCTTATCGTTCAGCAACAACCTTTCAATGGGAGCCTGGCAAGCTACAATCTATATGGTTGCAAGAGTTGGACATGACTGAGCAACTAAACATGCAGCCTCAACCATGAACAATTAGAGGAAAGGGGAAACCCCCAAACAAAAATAGACTGTAGATAATTGATAGCATAAGACCATGATCACCCAAAGTGGAAAAATAAGTAATGTGAGAAATAAAATTGCCTTAGAGACACATTACAGTGCATAGACAGAGATCCCAGGTAGAGCTCAGCAATATCACTGAGCTAAGCAAATAGGTAACGAATCCACGTGCAGTTCAGGAGATGCAAGAGGCGTGGGTTCAATCCCTGGGTCGGCAAGATCTACTGGAAGAGGGCATCACAACCCACTCTAGTATTCTTAACTGGAAAACCACATGGACAGAGGAACCTGGCTATCTACAGTCCATAGGGTTGCAAAGAGTTAGACATGGCTGAAGTGACTGAGCACAGACAAGAAGCATATAGAGATTGAACTTTAGGTGCACTGAGGTAGTTGTAAGTTGCAAGGCATAGTTCAGTATAAGAGGAACCTATGTAGAAAAAGAGCACTAAAACTCTGCATAGCAATTGCTCTGAGTCTTCCCAGAATACTTGATTGCATATGTGTACAATGAAAGTGTATGAGACTAGGAAAAAATGATAGGGTGATGGTATAAGCTAGAAAATTCTCAGATATTACATGAGGTGCTGCAAGCTCAGTCATGCATGTGTGTGTGTGTGTGTGTGTGTGTATGTGTGTGTGTATTATGTAAACAAGGGAATCAGATACTCAGGAGTAATATAAACCCATTAAAACAATGAGATTAGTGAAAGTTGCTTGCCTAAGTTTTAGCCCTTTGCCCAGTTACTTTGCCAAAAGCATAGGTATTAATCGAACCAAGTATAAAAAGTGTGTGGAGATCAGCCAGATAATTTATTAACTCTTAAATTGAGCCATCAGTCTGTTCAAAGGCTAATTAGG